>NW_017306573.1:438664-462758 GCF_000935625.1 Nanorana parkeri
GCCTCTACCTACATCTGCAGCGGTGAACCACAAACACCAGCCAGCCTCTACCTACATCTGCAGCGGTGAACCACAAACACCAGCCAGCCTCTACCTACATCTGCAGCGGTGAACCACAAACACCAGCCAGCCTCTACCTACATCTGCAGCGGTGAACCACAAACACCAGCCAGCCTCTACCTACATCTGCAGCGGTGAACCACAAACACCAGCCGGCCTCTACCTACATCTGCAGCGGGGAACCACAAGCACCAGCCAGCCTCTACCTACATCTGCAGGGGGGAACCACAAGCACCAGCCAGCCTCTACCTACATCTGCAGCGGTGGACTACAAGCACCAGCCGCCTCTACCTACATCTGCAGCGGTGGACTACAAGCAGCCGCCGGCCTCTACCTACATCTGCAGCGGTGGACTACAAGCACCAGCTGACCTCTACCTACATCTGCAGTGGTGCACTACAGGTACCAGCTGACCTGCTCACGGTATGTGCTCTTTTGTTTATTGAACTCATTGCATAATCAGCACATCTGAACTGTTACTTTCTATGTGCTCCTGGCCTGACACATGCCATTTCCTCTCCAGCCTGACTGTCCCTTTTATTAATTGGATTTCAATGATGGGGGCTCAGCATGCCAAGTGGGCGTTACCTAGTGCGGTCTGCATGCAAATACAGTCTACCAAGGAATGCCCACTCCTCCAGACTGACATCCACCCATCAAGAAGTGGAATAAAGATGCTGGACCAGCAAGGTTTCATCCCATTGGTCTGGTTGGCCAATTAGGATGTAAAAGAGTTGGTATGAATGTGGTAATGGAAACGCAAAGGTGTAAACCTAACCCAGTCCTCGACACGCCGCGGTGGGAGTTCCCAGTGCCCACATTTTGTGTTAGAAGGTTTCACAAGCTAAGTCTAGTTATAAAATACGTGCAGCTGATTTGTTGATTACACATTATGGCTTTCGTTGGGGGACCAAAGACTTTCAGTGGGGGGAGTGTGTATCCCAGGCTTGTGTTCATTTTATTGGTGGGAGGCTCACAGCCTGGGTAATACTAAAGCTACTGTATACAGCAGTTTAAGGTCTCCTCCTCCTGATCCATTATTGGACAGCTGCGGCAGGAGAGAAGAGGATTCTGATTGGCTGCATCTGCAGCTTGACTTTAGCCCCACCCAGAGGTGCAGTGTAGGAGGGACGGTGGCAGGGGAGACCTCAGAGCCTCTGAAGGGATCCACAAGGCTGTGGAGAGCGGAGGATAAACAGTGTGGCTGTGCTGTGGATAGCAGGGAGCTAAAGATCGGCGCAGGAGTTATTACTGTGTGCTGTGGTGAGTAGGAGAGCAGGGACTGTGCCGTGCTGAGCTGCAGAGAGTCCAGGGAGAGAGCCACAAGGGACTGCTGTAAGCTGTCTGCAGTGGAGAGCTGCAGTGTACAATGATGGGGTGGGACTGTGCTGTGTTCTGCAGAGGGCCTGCTCTGGACTTGTGCCAAGGACTCCACAGATGGAGAAAGAATAGTCACCTTAGTGGAGAAAGAATTCACCTGGCCTTCGGGGGGAACGTGTGAAAAGACTGCTGACTGGAGGACACCTATCCATCGAGAGACCTGGTGTCCGGTTCAGTTACATAGTTACATAGTATTTGAGGTTGAATAAAGACATTAGTCCATCAAGTCCAACCTATTAGGATCTCATTCTAGGAGTACCTGTACCCCTGTATATTACGGTCCCTTAAGAAATCGTCCAAAAGTTTCTTGAACAATTCCACATTATTTGCTGAAATCACCGCCTGTGGCAGTGAGTTCCAGACCCTAACTGATCTTACTGTGAAGAACCCCTTTCGCCCCTTGTGCTGGAATTTTTTTTCCACCAATTTTAGGTGATGGCCTCTAGTTTTTGTAACGGAGTTAATTTTAAACAGTTTATCGCTAATGTTGCTACCACCATTAAACATTTTGTACATGGAAATCATATCCCCCCTTAATCTCCTCACCTCCAATGTGAACATGTTTAAATTTAGTAGCCTCGTCTCGTAGCTCTGGTCCTCCATACCCCTAATTAGTTTGGTTGCCCTTCGCTGGACTTTTTCCAACTCAAGGACATCTTTTCTTAGTACTGGTGACCAGAACTGGACCGCGTACTCCAGATGAGGTCGAACCAATGATCTATAAAGTGGCAAAATTATAGACTTGTCCCTGCAATACATCCCCTTTTTAATACAGGACAAGACCCTGCTAGCTTTGTTTACAGCAGCCTGGCACTGCAAACTACCTTTCAGTTTGTGGTCTACAATGACCCCCAAATCCTTCTCCATTTCTGACTTCCCTAGCGGCATACCCATAATTGTATAACCCATTTGTTTATTTTTAATTCCAAAGTGCATTACTTTGCAGTTCAGGATGAGTCACCTCTGGGAGGGGCAGGAGGATCCAACATCTCAGCATCCTACACCATGATTAGGTTGAACCAAGATTTGGAATATCATTATGTGAGATGTTTATCTTTGCCCCATTACTGTAGCCGAATGGACTGTGATTGGATGACTCTGGAGCTGGGAGTCCGTCAGCTACTGGTACGCAATGACATTAGTAAAGAAGCTTCATGACCTCCAGGGTCCATCTCTTTGTGAAACCAACCTCATATTGACCATCACAGGTCCATTTCTAGAAGTGTAGGGATTGTATTTTATTGATGCAGACGGCTGCCTGTTGTGATTGTTCTTGTCCCAAAATATTATAGAAGGGTGGGGCTACCCAAAAATCATAATTTTGTTAAGGTTGGGCCCTGGTGGGCTGAAGCGGCCCTTGGTTGCTTTGGATACTCCAGTAGTGAGATCGACCGGCCACATTTCCCACCACGGTCCACTTGGGAGATTAAGGTGTTCCTGCCCGCCTTTGTGTGTTCCAGCTCCTCCTGTTACATCTCCATGATCCAACAGGGAATCACATTACCATGGGAACCCCTCATAATGTGCCCATTATGAGGGGTTCCCACCACCCCTCTAAAATCCAACATGGGTGGTGGGAACCCCTCATAATGGGCACAGCGGGAGTGCGGGCTCTCAAGAGCACACAGCACTTGGATGGTGGAAACTTATAATGGACACAGCGGTTGTACAGACACAGGAACCAAACACGGGGATGGTGGGAACCCCTCATAATGGGCACAGCGGGTGTGCAGACCCAGCACTTGGATGGTGGAAACCTCTTATAATGGTCACAGCCGGTGTACAGAACTCAGCACAGGGATAATGGGAACCCCTTATAAATGGTCACAGTGGGTGTTCTGACCCGGGAACTCAACACAGGGATCTCACCTAAGTGGAGCCAAATACACAAATATCAAAGCTGCCGAATGCACTATTTCCCAAAAGCATTGTTGAAAGGGCCCCACATGTAACCCATCGGCACTTGTCTGCTGATAATTTCAAGGGCAACGCTTCCCTGCTCTGATATCCAGCACTGGGTACATGTTGGGATGAGATGGCTTTATATTTTCTTCTGTTCTCCACCTCATGATAAGGGAAATTACTCTTATCAGATAGGAAAATTGACTTGTATGATAACCACGTCCAGTCTGATTCTGAGCTGCCAATGGTTGGGGGAGGGGGTACAGGCAGTACTCCCATACCAGGCCTGGGCCCCATTGGGTTAGCAGGGTGGTCCGCCAGGGGCCGTCTGTGGGTGACCCCAGTGCAGCGCCATCCCAGCAGAGGGTAAGAGAAAATGTCCATCTGCACGATTCCTTGGCTTAGCATACCTCCACCATTAATTGGTGTGGGGTTATGAGCTGATAAGCTATTGGATGTGTCACAGTACAATCAGTGGTGCATTATGGGGTGAGATTTTCTGAGATTGCAGAAGTAACCACTGTATTTGTAGGATGCTGGAGGAAAGTCACCTTATCATCCCTCCCTTCAGGGGTGGTGGGAAGGAACAAGGGTGCAGGCCCACGGGAAAGGACGTCTGGCCTAGCTCCCTGCCTCTGCTCTTGCAGCAGCATTCTGCAATGAGGAAACGCCAAGCATGGTGGGTGTAGAGGTGTCCAAAGCTAATGGGGAGACACTGGGGGTTCTTTCAGCTAGGCTGTATGGGGCCCTATAATTTCTAATGGCACTCTGGTCCGACTGCACAATCTCTGTGCAACCCCCATAACCTTACCTGGAACCCATGTTGTCCAGTCAACTTCCACCCAAGAATTTGGCAAATTTTGTAGAATCTATGCTGCATGGCCAACAATCAATGGGACCCGTAGTCTTTTAAGGTTTTATTTTCCAGATACACACTCAGTGAGCCCCCATAGTGGGCCCATGCCATATGAGAACTTGAAATTTGTCAGACCAGGCAATGTTTTTTTCCATTCTTCTCCTATTGGTGAACCCCATAGCCTCATCTTCCTACTATTGCTCCCATTTACAGGATTGCATTGCGGTGCGATTCGATGCCATTCAATCTCAACAGCACCCAGACCCACCTTGCTGATGGATGGGCTGCCTATAAGGGTGCACTAGGGGTTTAACGGTCCATGATGGTGTAAATGTGCCCATAGTGGACAGGCATGCAAGGCTTAATGGTCTATGATAGTGTAAATGGGCCCATAGTGAACTGGCATGCAGGGCTTAATGGTCCATGATGGTGTAAATGGGCCCATAGTGGACAGCACTATTACCCGGTCTAGTCTGAGAATCTTTCTACAGCTCCTTGAATCACACATCTTCACCTTTCTAATACTTGGCTTGAACCATGACTGACCCTCTTGACCTTGTCTGAATGCTCTATGTATTGAAATGTAGTCACCTGATTCATGATTTGGCTATATGTCCTGAGGAGCAGCCATGTGGTGGTCAAGGAGTATGTAAATGTCTTCAGCTTGACGTGTAGCTGTCCGCTCTCCTAAGCTTGGTGAACTGGTCCTTCCATGCTATAGACCAGCGCCTAGGATTAAGAGCTGTAGACTTGGACAATATGGTCTCTGTGCAAAGAATTGGTTTGAGGTGAACAGTAAACTCAACAGGGAGGTCGGTCACATTAGATTAGAACTTTAATGTATAGGCAGCATTGACTTGAACAAGTGTCCCGAGGAGCAGGTGGGAAGATAAAAGGGGCTACAGAGAAACACAAACTGGAGAGCAAAATAACATGATATTGTTCATGGGTTCTTCTGAGCACCAAAGCCTGGATCATACCACCTAGTGCCCGCTATGATAAGGATACAAAATCGGGGTGGGGAGTGAAAAGAAATACAAACACAGGGTCTACCCCAGTCACAAGACTTTCCAGTGCCATCTCTTTGATGTCCGGGATGTCATAAGATAAGCGTGTACCAAGTGTAGGAACCTTTCGGTGTCATCTGCTCTGAGGTTCTGAGAAGCCGGATGGAAGAGACAGGGAGCTACCCATAAACTGAACAGCAAATTGGTCTCAATGTTGTCCATCTCCCTCAACGTTTCCTCCCAGCAGCTCCATCTCTGCCCATGAGTTCCTCAAAAGACAAATGCCAACATATCTCTTCACAAACATACAATGGGGTATCATTTATAAAAAGCAGTTCCCACCCTTCCCCCTCTCCCGTATCACGAAGGGGTTAAAGCTTTCACCTGTATGTGACCAAACATACCGCCACTGGCGCTGTACACTGAGGAGCAATCGGCTTTATAAAAGAAAAACACTTTGTGGAGAAGATTGTAATGGTTGTGATTATACTAGTTTCCTGAGGAGCTAATAGGAAGGAAGAGGGAGCTATAGAGGAACAAACGCTTTAAGGTTTTATGTGACGTTCTCCATTCAGTTTCTTCCTGGGAGCTCCATCTTATTGCATGGGTTCCGCAGGAAACCAATATGGGGTAGGGCTTTAAAAGCAGTGTATACCCTTCCCTTTCCCATGGTCTTCTCTAACTTCCTCCCGGGAGATCCACCTTTGCCTATGGGTTCCTGAGAAAACAAGCATCACCTTCCCGCTTCCTAGTTTTGCCAAGCACACACGGTATGGGGTAGAGCACCAACTTTTCTCCTAATTCTACTAGCGTTACAAGCATACGGGTGAAGGATAGGACATGATTATTTTCTCGGAACACTATCTCCCCCTCCCATGGGTTCCTCAGGACATCAATGCCAATATTCCTCCTAATTCTACTAGGGTTACAAGCATACGGGTAAAGGATAGGACATGATTTCTCTCAGGAGCTCCATCTCTTCCCTCGGGATCCTCAGAACACCATTTCAAAGTTATCTCTTACTGCTGCCGTGGTGACAATTATACATGACAAGGTGGGACATAACGTCTAAAGATTCTTAAAACAACCAAACGGTGTCAACCCTTCCCATCCTCTTTCAGCAGCACGGTGGCTAGACAGGGTTCTCTCTAAACACAAGTCTACTCCCATTCTCGGCACTGTGGACCTTCTGATGGATGACCAGACTGGACCTCAGCATGAAAACATCCCCGCAATCCGGGCACGTAAAGTGGCGCATGCCTTTCTGAGTCTTCTTTTGGGTGACAGACTGCGGCTCTCTGATAAAATTGGCGCCACACGCGGTGCAAGAGAAGGGCCCGATTTCGGCGTATAACTTCTGCTGCAACACCAGGCACTGCTTCTGTGCGCACTCGGTGCATTTGTATTGCTTCTCGCCCATGTGGAGTCGCTGGTGTCGCAGGTAGTTCGCCTTCTGGGCAAACTGTTTGCCGCATTCGGAGCACGAATACGGCTTCTTCCCCGAATGGATGTGCTGGTGGAGAATGAGGCTGGACTTGTGTTTGAAGAACAGGCCGCACTCGCCGCACGGAAAGGGCTTATCGCCCGCCATAGCCGGGTGGGTGATGGTCAGGACCTCTGGGCTCACCGCAGGATTGGTGTCCCACCCCGAGACATCATCTGATTTCCATCCACTCAAGCGGTCTTCAAAATTGGTGCCATCTGCTGCCCCGTAAGGTTGAGAAGTCATCCTCCGACAGTCCACTGGAATAAAGAAGCTCAGATGAACTCATGGGCATGGCTTTATCATTAATCATCTAAGAGGGCATTTCCCTGACTTTGGAGAGAGTTCCACTGACTTCCTGTTGGGTCTACAGGACAGGAAGTGAAAGGAACTATCAATAGTTGTGTGTAGTTGCTCTCAGGCAGGTCATCACACACATTTTATCCATCCAACCAATCAAACCATGATTGGCCCCACCTCTGCCCTCATTTACCTGGGATGAAGTCTGTATCCTCCTCCTCTTCTCCGATCACCACTACTTCCTGTTCCTTGGTCTCTGATCTGATGAAGACGTTCTGAGCTCCGGGGGTGCCACCCTAAACAACAGGAAGTGATCAGTTTAAGTATTAAAGAAGACCTGTAGGGGGTAGGAGTGGAATGAGAGATGGTGGAGGGTGAAAGTCCAGCGGGGTTCTGTATAGAACGGCCGCTGCACAGCAAGTCCTGCACCACCATCATCTTCTTTGAGGTCATCAAGGGGACAGTTGTCTCTTTTGGGTCCCTGGTGTTGTCTATTTGCTGTGACATGTCATCAAGTGGCCAGCTGAAAGGCCCAGGAAGAGGCAGCCGCCCCATTGTATACTACCCTGAGGCCTCCCGTGATGCATGACATTGGTATCTCAGTAGGCTTTTGGGAATGCCTACGTCCTTCTCGCCTCGGTGAGAATTTAGGAAGTTCCCTTACATACATCTATTGATATATCTGATTGTTAGACAAAAGAGGGGAAGTAGTACAGTGAGAGAAAGTAGGTGTTGGGTCCATTTTAAAGAGGATCTGTCATAAAGTAAGCGCACACAAAAGGGTTAATCCATTGCCACCCACTTGGTTTACACTCTGACCAACCAAAAACCAAATCCTTCATTGGCTTGCTATACACAACATCTGGAAGATTAAACGAGGCCTGCGGTAGGAGTGGTTGCTCTATATAGGGAGAAGGACAGAGCTTAGGATGGGCTTCACCAGCCTGGTGACATTCACTCATAACCCAGGAGCAGGCAGGTGGTGGAACAGGGGGCCTGAGTTAATCTACCTCATCATACTTCAGCTCTCCCTCTGCATGGCTCTCCTTGGAATGTCCAGATTTGGATTGTTTCCACAAAGCATTGCCGCCAGGTTCTTCTGAAAAAGAGATGGAGTGAGAGGATGGATGGGAAGAGCCAGACAGAGAGACAATAGCCAATCCCAAGAACCTCTATACGCACCTTGCCCGGTATCTACAAGATCTTCCTCCTCAAAGTGCGACTCCACCATTACTATGTTCAGGTGTTTCTGCCAGACGACACCAAATCCCGAGAGAGAGAGAGGACAAAAAAACAGCAACGTTAAAAAGGAACCCCGAGAACGTCATATCAATGCACAGAACCCCAATCTAACACGAAACAGGCTGCTGTGGGACAAGGAGTATCCAGCCATGCCATGTGACCTAGCACCGCACCCCCAAACTACAACTCCCAGTATCCTTTATGGCTTTATAAGTGGAGCACTGAAAGCGACCAGGCGAGTGGTAGGAAGGGACGCGGCTGGCCTAATCAATAAAGGAGTTGCAGAGGATCGGAGACACTAGACTGACAGCACTGTGCAAGGCAACCGTACCATGATTGACTGACAGTACTGGCCCCTCCCCTTCCCATAATTCTAACCCATGCTGCTGAGGATTACAGAAAGACAATAGGAATTCAGATACTTATACTACCTAGGATCAAGATTTCAGCTTTAACAATCAGATCAACTAAAATCATATGCATTCTATATTTGATATTTTCCTTGGATATGTACCCGATAATCACTTCCTCCTTCCTGTGAGGAGTCCCAGGAATACAGAGGACTGGCCTGGGAGATCTCCTGATGTTCCTGAGGGATCTCTTGATGACCCTCCATGCAGTCCTGGAGATACAAAGGACTGGCCTGAGAGATCTCCTGATGTTCCTGTGGGATCTCCTGATGTTCCTGTGTGGAATCCTGGGAATACAGAGGACGGGGACATCTCTCTGGTGGGTTCCTCTTATTGGATCCATCTGTAGGAAACACACACACACTGATTGAATACATTGTTTCTATGTCTTTATATCAGAGGATGTGTGTATCTAGGGGGATCCTCAATACTCAGGAAATGAAAGTCTCCTCTTACCCGGTGATGTGAGGGGCGGCTGATCCTCCATCACGATGTCCTTGTAGAGCTCCTTGTGTCCTTCTAGATCCTACTCCATGGATGGAAACATTGTGCTGCACGGAATTCACCAGATTCGTTTCATGTGGGTCTGTAAAACACACAGTACGGGTTGAAGGGTTGGGCTATCCTCAGTCACTATGTAGAGGAAGACAAAGTAAGGAACACAAAAGGAGGATTAGAAGGTTCCAACTGAGCCCAGTGGTGTGTGATGACCTCTATGGACTGGGCGGCAGTCCCCCGACCCCCCCGAATGAGATGGTTGAAGGGTATCTAATCCCAAGAATAGAAATGTTAGAACACCTGATAACCCGTCCATAGATGTGGTGGCGTCATTGGATTTCTTTACTAGGTGACCCTCCCAGTAACACACTTCCTGTCCTAGGGTGACAATGCTCCCTGACTGTTCTATCTATAGAGGAGCAACAAGCCACCCAGCTGACTCTGGTCAGTCAAGCCAGCAAGACTCATCCAATGTTGGACATCTCGATGTATCCATCAAGAAGGCCATACATTGGTCTATTATTGGCTGAGTACTTAGCAGATGTCTGAACGCCGATAACCAGAGACTTTTAATTAGGTGCGTCTTCAAATTGAAGGGGAGGTACCTTATTTCCACGAAATAGGTTGCCCGGTCCTCATGTGTCATAAAGAGGATCGGCAGTCCAGTCTGAGCTTTGATGTCTGCCAAGGACCCAAATCTACACTTCATGAAGCCTGGTATGTTAGCGCTCTATTAATACCATCTGCGCCAATGGATAAGTCAATTACAATTGATTTGATACCAAACACAACTATGTTAAATCACCCAACCGGCAATTTGGCCACATTCAATGTCCTAAAAGATGTATATACACACTCAACATTTGCCAGCCCTTCCTTCACCACTCTGTCAGCCCTTCTCTACCCCCATAGATCCCTAGTCCTTCCCAACCCCACACTCCTTGCCTGCCCTTACCCGGGCTCTCACCACAATACATGCATCTCCCCCTGAGCTCTGCACATTGCCTGGCTCCCCGGCGTCCAGTCCTGGCTCATCCCACCCCCTAGAGGCCGCTCCGTCCTCCCGCGGTCCGCTCTCGGGCTGATGGCTCACCTGTCTGGCCAGGTCACAGCCGGATTGGCCGCTCTATAAGAGACGCATCTGCCTCCAGTTCGCAATCACTAAAATGTAAACTCCCCTAAAACATGTCGGCTCTTTATTATGTCATTGGCTCCCCGCTGCGAACGCTGGAGCGCAGCTGCCATTCTCCAGACGTGTCCCCGCAGAGGGAGGACATGTTGTCGGAGCCGCCCGACCTGGCCGCAGCTAGATTGTCTAGGGCAAAATGGCCGCCGTCCCGCAAACAGCCTCTATGGGGAACAGGTTAAACTTCCGGTGACGTCATGAAAGAGCTGTGCATTTCTCCAACCTTTCCTCCTGGGGATGTGTGATAACTGCAGAATATTATATGACATCATCATCATCATCAGATGTCCCATAATAGAACAACTCACCACAAAACACCCAACATAGAGCCTCTCATAATGGGTACAGCAGGTGTATTAGGGTTGCCACCTGTCCAGTATTCACCCGGACAGTTCGGGTTTTGAATGCTGTGTCCGGGTTTCATGGCAGCAGAAACCTGGACACAAGATGTCAGGCAGACAGGGGCAACCAAAATTAATATAGGGGCTTTGGGTCCCCCACTGTACAGTCTCGACTGATATTTACATATGAATAAGCCACGACTCCAAAAAAAGTCTACGCGCCGCTAGAGTGTTCGGGTTTTGCTTGAAGAAAAGGTGCCAACCCTAAGGTGTACAGACCCGGGAGCTCAGCACAGGGATGGTGGGAGTTCCTCATAATGGGCACAGCGGGTGTACAGACCCGGGAACTCAGCACAGGGATGGAGGGAGCTCCTCATAATGGGCACAGCGGGTGTACAGACCCGGGAACTCAGCACAGGGATGGAGGGAGCTCCTCATAATGGGCACAGCGGGTGTACAGACCCGGGAACTCAGCACAGGCATGGTGGGAGCTCCTCATAATGGGCACAGCGGTTGTACAGATCAGGAACTCAGCTCAGGGATGGGGGGAGCTCCTCATAATGGGCACATCAAGTGAACAGACCCAGGAACTCAGCACAGGGATGGGGGGAGCCCCTCATAATGGGCACAGCGGGGGTACAGACCCGGGAACTCAGCTCAGGGATGGGGGGAGCTCCTCATAATGGGCACAGCGGGGGTACAGACCCGGGAACTCAGCTCAGGGATGGGGGGAGCTCCTCATAATGGGCACAGCGGGGGTACAGACCCGGGAACTCAGCTCAGGGATGGGGGGAGCTCCTCATAATGGGCACAGCGGGGGTACAGACCCGGGAACTCAGCTCAGGGATGGGGGGAGCTCCTCATAATGGGCACAGCGGGGGTACAGACCCGGGAACTCAGCTCAGGGATGGGGGGAGCTCCTCATAATGGGCACAGCGGGGGTACAGACCCGGGAACTCAGCACAGGGATGGTGGGAGCTCCTCATAATGGGCACAGCAGGTGTACAGCTCAGAAATCGCTAAGAAATAGAAGATTCTATCAGGTGGGTAATGCTCCGGCACCTACCAAACATTGAAATATCATTTTTGGTGTGGACTGACCCTGTAAAGTGTTCCTGTATTTCACCCGCAGGCCCTCCAACATGCCCCAAAGCTCCTTCCTAAATGTTGTCTCCTTCGTGGTGTAGCAAAGGCCTGCCCTGCAGCACAGCAATCCCTCCATTGACGTGCCTGAACATGCACTACCTAGGCTTTGACTTTCAGAAAGTCATAATTTGCATAGTCACACCCACATAGATCTGTACTTGTGCATAGCCACACCCACATAGAGCTGTACTTGTGCATAGCCACACCCACATAGAGCTGTACCCGTGCATAGCCACACCCACATAGATATGTACTTGTGCATAGCCACACCCACATAGAGATGTACCCGTGCATAGCCACACCCACATAGATCTGTACTCGTGCATAGCCACACCCACATAGATCTGTACTTGTGCATAGCCACACCCACATAGATCTGTACTTGTGCATAGCCACACCCACATAGATCTGTACTCGTGCATAGCCACACCCACATAGATATGTACTCATGCGTAGCCACACCCACACATATATGTACTCATGCGTAGCCACACCCACACAGCTCTGTACTCATGCGTAGCCACACCCACATAGATCTGTACTTGTGTAGCCACACCCACATATATCTGTACTCATGTATAGCCACACCCACATAGATCAGTACTCCTGCATAGCCACACCCACATAGATCTGTACTGGTGCATAGCCACACCCACATAGATTTGTACTCCTGCATAGCCACACCCACATAGATCTGTACTCGTGCATAGCCACACCCACATAGGGCAACTGTCATTAGACCATGTTGAGAATATAAAGCAGCCATGAGCACTTATCAGGCCAGGGGAAGGTGACTTCCTGTGGTCACGTGATGGAAGGACCTCTGGCTCAAGCCGCCGGGCCAAGGTGTGTGGTGGAAGCTACGCGGAAGGTAACAACCAGCCACTCCCGTTCTTCACTTTTTGGGGAGACAAATCCAGAAGCTTCCAGTTCAAGGAGCCCCACACTCAGCTTACCGGGCCTTCTAATTTTAAGGGTTACCACTTACCTGCTCAAACACCAGGAATGGTGATGGAAGGAACATGTCCTCCTGGTCTTCCACACGTGATACATGGAATTGCCCTCATGTCAGGTTGGATGGCTGCCCTGTACGCTAAGGTGACCACACACTCTGGTCAATCTCCGTACAACCCCCATAACTGGAAAGCAGCTCCCATGATTGAAAGCTCTAGACTTGTTTTTGGTGAGACTAGAGGGTTTGATCTCAGTCTGGGCTCAACAGGGAGGCTACGGCCCGACCTTTAGTTCAGAATTGTAATGTATGGGCAGCATTGGCTCACACCATGGTCCTGAGGAGCAGGCGGGAAGAAAGTTGGGGCTTCAAAGACGCACAAAGTGGATAGCACATGACTTCCTGTTCATCCAGTTTACTCCTAGCAGCTCCATCTCTGCCTATTGTTTCCTCAGAGCACCCAAGCCTCAGATGTACCTCCTTAGTACTGATATGGTATCAAGGATACAAAATAGGAGTGAGGTCTACCCCACCGCATAAGGTCACAAGACGTCCCTTAGCCATCCCTATGATGTCCTGGATATCAGAAGATGAGTAGGAACGTTGAGGTGTCATCTGCTCTGAGGTCCTGAGAAGCCGGATGGAAGAGGGAGGGAGATAGCGATAAACGGAACAGTAAATTGGTTTCATGTGTCCATCTCCCTCAAGTTTCCATCCAGAAGCTCCATCTCTGCCCATGAGTTCCTCAGAGCACCCAAGCCTCAGATGTACCTCCTAGACTAATATGGTATCAAGGATACAAAATAGGAGTGAGGTCTACCCCACCGCATAAGGTCACAAGACGTCCCTTAGCCATCTCTTTGATGTCCTGGATATCAGAAGATGAGTAGGAGCGTTGAGGTGTCATCTGCTTTGAGGTCCTGAGAAGCCGGATGGAAGAGGGAGGGAGATAGCAATAAACTGAAGAGTAAATTGGTGTCATGTGTCCATCTCCCTCAAGTTTCCTCCCAGCAGCTCCATCTCTGCTCAAGAGTTCCTCAGAAGACCAATGCCAACATATCTCCTAGTTTTTCCACCGGAACAAACATACAAGGTGACGGTGGGGTGTCTTAGATAGGGAACTGTGGGACCTGATTTTTATCTCCCTTGGCATTAGGTCTTCTCAACAGGTCATCTTTGAGCATGAGACACTTCCCACTATGCTGGGCTGGTCCACCACTGCCTCATAACCATAGATAAAACTTGTGACCAACTAATTGACACTACATCGTTCAACAATCAGCTTTATAAAGAAAAAAACATGAGCTGCTTGGAGAAGATTGTGATGTGTGTGGGGTGAAGATAGGTGTGATTGTACTAGTTTGCTGAGGAGCTGATGGGAAGGAAGAGGGAGCTACAGAGGGACAAAATCTTGAAGGTCCAATGTGACTTTCTCCCTCCAGTTTTCTCTCAAGAGCTCCATCTTTTCCCGTGGGTTCCTTAGAACACCAATCCCAACTTTACCAACTCAAATTCTCTGTTCATGGTTCTCCCAAGGTAACAAGCACACAGGTTTTGTTGGTGGGGCATAGTTTATTTATTTTTATTTTTTTTTAAATTCGTTTATTAACTGACAAATCCGACAGTACAAAGTTATAGCAATGAGCATTGATACATATGTTACAAACAACAACATGTGAACACTTGTTGTACAGAGAAATTCCACTGTTAGTGGCAAACAGATCAAAGACCATTTGTATAACAACAGTCAAAACATTCCAACTGTGATGTCTAACAGCCTCTGGCATGTGCGTAGTTTGAGAGAAACATAAAACTAATCTATAATCTAGCCGGCTGTGTCAGTATTAACAATATATAACCTCTGGGGGAGCATCACGAGCCCCTTAGAACCATTATTGTGAAGCCATTTTTGTAGGAGCACACACTCAGCTTCTCCCTAGACATGGTAGCAGGCGCAAGTAGCAAATGAGTGAAGAGGAAGAACAGAAAAAGCAACAGAGGACCAGTGTCCTAGAGCATGAGGGAAGAAATAGAGGAAGAATAGAGTCCCGAATCGCCTCCCTGCGCTCCCATCTTAGGGGGTCCAACCTCATCCGACCTCTTAGGTGGTGTGGCCCTGAGCTGAATGGAGCCCTTCAGAAGGCGCGTCCCAGGCAGGCAGGCACGGCCAAAGGGTTCAGTGAGTCAGGGTTCCCCTGCCAGGAGATCCGCAAATTTAGT
The DNA here is from genome assembly GCF_000935625.1 of Nanorana parkeri. Classification (NCBI taxonomy): domain Eukaryota; kingdom Metazoa; phylum Chordata; class Amphibia; order Anura; family Dicroglossidae; genus Nanorana; species Nanorana parkeri. The sequence goes on from NW_017306573.1 coordinate 453,648, forward strand.
TGAGTGTTGGAAGTAAATCCAGGGTCCCCAGGTTGTCAAGAGTCTCCCTTCAGTGTTCCTAAGGGACGCTGTCAAGTCCTCCATGGCATACACCTCCCGTACTTTGGAGAGCCATAATGAGATGGAGGGTGGATTTGTTTGTTTCCATAACAGGGGGATGGAGGCTCTCGCTGCATCCAAGAGGTGGCGTGTGAGTGATTGCCGATATTTCGAGAGTGGGGTGGCAGACATGTGTAGAAGACACGCTGCTGGGTTATTCCTCAAATCCACCATGGTCAGGTCCTGGATAACGGACAACACCTGCTCCCAGAAGGGTCTCAGTCTTGGGCAGGACCAAAAGATATGGAGCATTGTACCAGAATCAGAACCACAATGAGGAGCTGATGGGAAGGAAGAGGGAGCTACAGAGGGACAAAATCTTGAAGGTCCAATGTGACTTTCTCCCTCCAGTTTTCTCTCAAGAGCTCCATCTTTTCCCGTGGGTTCCTTAGAACACCAATCCCAACTTTACCAACTCAAATTCTCTGTTCATGGTTCTCCCAAGGTAACAAGCACACAGGTTTTGTTGGTGGGGCATAGTTTATTTATTTTTATTTTTTTTTAAATTCGTTTATTAACTGACAAATCCGACAGTACAAAGTTATAGCAATGAGCATTGATACATATGTTACAAACAACAACATGTGAACACTTGTTGTACAGAGAAATTCCACTGTTAGTGCCAAACAGATCAAAGACCATTTGTATAACAACAGTCAAAACATTCCAACTGTGATGTCTAACAGCCTCTGGCATGTGCGTAGTTTGAGAGAAACATAAAACTAATCTATAATCTAGCCGGCTGTGTCAGTATTAACAATATATAACCTCTGGGGGAGCATCACGAGCCCCTTAGAACCATTATTGTGACGCCATTTTTGTAGGAGCACACACTCAGCTTCTCCCTAGACATGGTAGCAGGCGCAAGTAGCAAATGAGTGAAGAGGAAGAACAGAAAAAGCAACAGAGGACCAGTGTCCTAGAGCATGAGGGAAGAAATAGAGGAAGAATAGAGTCCCGAATCGCCTCCCTGCGCTCCCATCTTAGGGGGTCCAACCTCATCCGACCTCTTAGGTGGTGTGGCCCTGAGCTGAATGGAGCCCTTCAGAAGGCGCGTCCCAGGCAGGCAGGCACGGCCAAAGGGTTCAGTGAGTCAGGGTTCCCCTGCCAGGAGATCCGCAAATTTAGTTGAGTGTTGGAAGTAAATCCAGGGTCCCCAGGTTGTCAAGAGTCTCCCTTCAGTGTTCCTAAGGGACGCTGTCAAGTCCTCCATGGCATACACCTCCCGTACTTTGGAGAGCCATAATGAGATGGAGGCTGGATTTGTTTGTTTCCATAACAGGGGGATGGAGGCTCTCGCTGCATCCAAGAGGTGGCGTGTGAGTGATTGCCGATATTTCGAGAGTGGGGTGGCAGACATGTGTAGAAGACACGCTGCTGGGTTATTCCTCAAATCCACCATGGTCAGGTCCTGGATAACGGACAACACCTGCTCCCAGAAGGGTCTCAGTCTTGGGCAGGACCAAAAGATATGGAGCATTGTACCAGAATCAGAACCACATCTCCAACACTGAGCTGGAATGGAGGGATTCATTTTGTGTAATAGCCACGGGACCCTGTACCAGCGGGACAGTATCTTATATCCCATTTCTTGAACTTTGCTGGCCATGGATGATTTGTATGACATGGTGATGATGGTACGCGTTTGTTGTTCGGTGAAGGTGAGACCCAGTTCACTTTCCCAGGTCCGCAAAAACGGTGGGACTACAGTGGAGGCAGGCAGGCTGAGCAGTTTGTATATGATGGAGATCGTGTGTCGCGTGGGTACCGTCTCCTTGCACATCAGTTCATAATCTGTGAGTGGTCTATCTAGGGCCTGGGGATTCGGAATAGCCCTCAGGAAGTGTCTGAGTTGCATGACACTCCATGCATCAAGCGGAGGATCCGTAAGGGACCGTATGGCCGGGCCCGAGAGCCAATCAGACTCTGCTCGGAAGTCCAGCAATCTGAATCTATCGGCTGTCACAAGTTTATGGAATCGCGTGTTGTGATGTGAGGCCATCTGGACCCGGCGCCTTGCCAGTCCCCGATGATCTCAGAGCGGACTCCAGTTCTGCCTCAGTAATTTCAGACTCTAGTGCCTCCCTGTCTTCCCCGGGTATAGTGGGCATGTTGGAGTTGGTGATATAGGACCGTGGGTCGGGGGCCGATAGTTGCGCGTCTCCCCCGCCTGCGTGGGGTGTAAATTATACAGGGCTTCATAGTAGGATCTAAACTCCTCAGCCATGTCACCGGAGGACGACACTGTACTGCCGGATCGTGTTTTAATCTGAGCAATGAAGGATTTAGCCCTATTACCTCTCAAAGCTCGTGCTAGGAGTTTCCCGGGCTTGTTTGAAAATTCATACATCGTTCTCCTGCCCCCCAACAGACGCCGTTTGACCTTTAGTGAACCTTTAGTGAACAGCAAATCATTAAGCTCTTCCCTAACAAGACGCAGCTCCACCTGGGTGTGGAGAGCCAATGTGCCAATTCTTATGTGCCAATTCTAATGTGTGTAAGCGTTCAAACAGGTGAGCCACTTGTTTAGCCCCCTCCCGTTTCCTGCGGGCTCCGTGTTTCAACAGGATGCCCCGAATGACACATTTATGAGCTTCCCAAGCGGTCAGGGGAGACGTAACGGAAGAGGCGTTTACTTCAAAAAAGGAGGGTATCGCGGATTCAACATCAGATTTATTCTGAGGGTCCTGCAAGAGCGATTCATTCAATCGCCACATGAAGCATGGGGAGGGGGACGCCGTTAGAGCTAAGGACATGTGTAACGGGGCATGATCTGAAAGCAGGATGTTGCCAATTGAGGCCGAACATACCCGTGAGAGCTCTTTGTGGGCTACAAAAAAATAGTCTAATCTGGAATAAGTGTGATGGACCTGTGAAAAAAAAGTGTAGTCCCTGTCTCGTGGGTGTAAAAACCGCCAAGTGTCCGTCAGGTGTAGAAGGTGGAGTTCTGCCTTTAATTGTTTCAGGTAGGAAAAGGCTAAGTGGGAAGTACCCCGGGAGACATCTAGTAAAGGATCCATAGCCACATTAAAATCGCCCCCTAGGACCAGAATGCCATCCGCAAATTCCAACAGGACCTGAACCAGAGTGCGAAGGAATCCCAGTTGATCTGAGTTTGGGGCATAGACATTGGCCAATGTCACTGTAACATCACCTATCTTCCCCTTCAGGAGAAGAAATCTACCATTAGTGTCTACATATTGGTCGGTGTAGAGCCATGGAACAGACTTGGCCAGAAGGACAGAGACTCCCTTAGATTTTGAGATTTGGGGGGGTCAGTGATATACCACTGGGAAATCCCGGTTGTGCAACCTGGGGACCTGGTCCTTCCTGAAATGGGTTTCCTGCAGGAACACTATCTGAGAACCAAATTTTTTCAGATCTGTCAGCAATCTAGATCGTTTTTCAGGAACGTTCAGCCCCCGCACGTTCAGTGAGGTGAACATCATCGCCGCCATCTTCCCTAGCTGGGAGCGGGAGACGGTTCAGTAGGGGAAAGTACAGGAAGTTGAAGAAAGAGGATAGATATAGCAGGGAGAAGCCAGAGGGTGAGTACTCTATAATAACTAGAGGTTGTGGGCCCCTACCCAGAGATTTGTTATCCGTAAGCTACCGAGTATACACCAATGGGTGTATGTATCCTGTCCAGACTACTGGTACAGGCAAGACAATTGTAGCAACCCGTTGCACAAAGCATGGGGTAACCCTATGTGGGGGTGGTAGATATAACCGTTGCAGTAACAATAATTATGGGAATAACTATATAGCATCAAAGGTGGAGATGCACTGCCCGCTCCCGGCGGCGGGACGGCACAGGACGCTGCCCCATGATCCGTTCCACTCGGTTCCACAGGCGGAGCTATCTGACTGTTGGACTGGGGTAGGACTTCCCGGGGGAGTCACTCCGTCCAAGGGTCACCGAGTGGTTTCAAAAGGGTCTCCGTCCCATGCCGGCCAAACCTCCGAATAACAGGCGTCTCTCCCTCATGTACAACAGCGTATAACATGGTACAAGAACAGGAGCACTATATTATGATGGGGGAGGACGGGGACCCCATCATACATAACTACCAATAAAACAAAACAAACAATCCAAAAATGGGGGGGGAGGGAGAAGGGAACTTTGCAAGCAACTACTATAACCTGCATCCTGTATACCGCCATCTCCACACGGACATCCTTGTCTGGCAGGCGGAGGTCGGTTGGATCCACTGTAGGGGCGATGTCAGGAACACAGAGCCCGGCCCCGGCCTAGCTCGGGACCACCGTCCACTGGGCTGTCGACCCCCAAACAACAAAGGGTGAGTTCCTGCGACAAAGAAATAACTGTGGATCGTCTATGGCTCCCGCCTTCACGACTTCATGGCTGATAGGTGCTGGCACCGAAGATGAACGAAGTGGGTAGCGGCGTCTTCCTCTGGGGGGGCGTGCTTGCCTTTGGGTTCTAGGCGCGGTATCTGCCGGGCCTGTAGGGAAATCCAGCCAGTTCGGAAGATCGATGGGCGCCTCATCTAGCCACTGGAACAGATCAGGCAGTTGACAAGGTGTGTGGAGGGCAAAAGAGTGATCCCGGTGGTGAACGATGAGGTGAAACGGATGGCCCCAACGGTAAGAAGCTCCTGCGGCCCGTATCACATCCAGCAGGGGTTTTAATGACCTGTGCATTCGCAGCGTGTGTCGCGACAAGTCAGGCATCACTTGTATCGAGGCACCATCAAAATCTAGCGGGCCGTTGTTCCAGGCCTTCCGCATGATCTCTTCCTTGACTGTGAAGAAGTGGACCCTGCACAGCACATCCCTGGGTGTGTTAGAGTCCGGTGAGCGAAACGATTGTACCCGATGCACGCGGTCAAGTTCGATGGGGTCACCAGGAGGCTTGTCTAGGTACATATTAAGTATAGCTGTAACTGTGGATCGCAGTTCAGGGCCTGATGTTGCCTCTGGAATGCCTTTCAACCTTATATTGTTACGGCGACTGCGATTCTCTCCGTCATCCTGATTCAGAAGTAAGGTGGTCAATTTTTGCTGCGTGGCCGCGTTTGCAGCTTCCATCGCTGACACCCTGGAGTGGAGATCATCAGTAACGGTTTCTACAGCAGTCACTTTGCTGTCTAATGCCTCCACTTGCTGTTTGATTTCATGGACTTCTGTCCTCAATGCCTGCACTATTTTGGCAGCCATATCGTCCAGGCCTGCCTTAGTGGAGAGTTTAGGGAGGAGGGATCGCCACGTGTAGTCACTGTCTGCCTCCTCATTATGACCTGTTGCAGTGCGACCCGGGCTCTGGGTAGCGTTATCGGGTGGCGGATCAGGTGTCAGGATCGGAGAGATCTCTCGATCCGACCGGGAGGATGCAGGGTTAGGGGCCGGCTTAGGCTGCTTCTTTGGGGGAGGCTGACTCACCACCGAGTAACGGCCGTTGGCTTCCAGCGCGGCCTGTGGCTGATTCGGCGGGTGCCCGAAGTAGTGGAGCAAATCCCGGGGAGGTAACGTTGGGGACGTGCTGCGGGAACGTTTGACATGGGTTCCTCAGAACACCAGTACCAACTTCACCAACACCAATTCACTTCATCAAGTCCAAGTCTCTTCCTGGTTCTTCCAAGATAACAAGCAGGTAGCGCATCGTTTATTAAAAACAAGTGGTGCCCTTCCCTTTCCTCTCCAACTCCAAGTCTCTTCCTGGTTCTGCCATGGTAACAAGCATACAGGTTATGGGGTGGGGCATCAATGATTTAACAAAACAGTGCCCTCCCTTTCTTTTCCTTTCGCATGGTCTCCTGTAAATATCTCCTGGGAGCTCAATCTCTTCCCATGGGTTCCTCAGAACTCCAATGCTAACTTCTCTTCTCCAAGTTCTGCCACAGTAACAACCACACAGATCATTAGGGGCGTCCACCCTTCTCTTTCTCATGGTCTCCTGTGACTTTTTTTTCTCCAGTTCCCTCTCTGGATTTCCTCCACCCATAGGCTACTCAGCATACCAATGCCAAAGTTTCTTTTCCTAGCTCTGCCACCGTAACATTCATAAAGGTTATGGGGGAGGGAGGCATCATGTAATAAAAAAAGCAGTGCCCACCCTTCTCTTTCCCATGGTTTCTCACGGGAGCCCAATCTCTTCCTATGGGTACCTCAGAACACCAGTCCTAACTTCTCTTCTCTAATAAAAAAGCAAGGCCCACCCTTCCCATAGTCTTCTGATTTTCTGTTGGGAGATCCATCTCATCCCATGGGTTCCTTAGAACACCAGTGCAAAATTCTCTTCTCCAGGTTCTGCCACAGTAACAAGTATACCATCAGGAGTGGGGTCTCATTGATCAAGGTGCACCCACTATTTTCTTTCTCATGTTCTCCTGCGACTTTTTCCCTCTAGCTCCTTCTCCATAGTTTCATCTCTGCCCATGAGTTCCTCGGCACACCAGTCCCAACTTTTCTTTGGGTGGTTCTATCACAGTAACAGACATACAGGTTATGGGGTGGGACATCATGTGAATGAAAACAGTGCCCACCATCCCCTTTCTCATGGTCTACTGTGGCTTCCTCCCAGGAGCTCCATCTCTTCCTGTGGGTTCCTCAGATCACCAGTCCTAACCTCTCTTCTCTAAGTTCTGCCACAGTAACAAGCATACAGGTTATGGGGTGGGGCATCATTTACTAAAAAAGCAAGGCCCACCCTTCCCATAGTCTTTTTACTTTCTGTTGGGGGATCCATGTCATCCCATGGGTTCCTTAGAACACCAGTGCCAACTTTTCTTTGGGTGGTTCTATCACAGTAACAGACATACAGGTTATGGGGTGGGACATCATGTGAATGAAAACAGTGCCCACCATCCCCTTTCTCATGGTCTACTGTAGCTTCCTCCCAGGAGCTCCATCTCTTCCCATGGGTTCTTTAGACCACCAATGCCAACTTTTCTCTTAATTCTACATAGATTAAAAGCACAGGGAATCATTTCTCCCAGGTGTGTCATCTCTTCCCATGGGTTCCTTAGACCACCAATGCCAACTTTTCTCTTAATTCTACGAAGATCACAAGCATACAAGGATAGGGAATCAATTCTCCCAGGAACTCCATCTCTTCGCATGGGTTCCTCAGATAGCTAGTGTTTCAAAGTTACCTCCTACTGCTGCCATGGTGAGGCATAACGCCTAAAGATTCTAAAAACCACCAAGTGGTGTCAACCCTTCCCATACCCTTGTAGAATCATGGCAGTGGAACAGAGTCCTCTTATAGCACAAGTCCAAGCCCGTGGTACCAGTATGGTCCAGCCACTGTCCTGCTCAGCTAGAAAAAGACTTCTCTGCACTGTGGACCCTCTGATGAATGACCAGACTGGACCGCAGCATGAAAAAGTCCCCGCAATCTGCGCACGTGTAGCGCCGCAAGCCTCTGTGAGTCTTCCTGTGGTTGACAAGATGCGACTGTCTTATAAAATTGGCACCGCATTCAGGACAAGAGAAGGGCTCGTTTTCGGCGTGGAACTTCTCATGCATCACCAGGCTCTGTTTCTGCGCATACTCTTTGCCGCACTCGGCGCATTTGTAAGGCTTCTCGCCTGTGTGGAGCCGCTGGTGTCGCAGATAGTTTGCCTTTTGGATAAACTGTTTGCCGCACTCGGAGCAGGAGTACGGCTTCTCCCCCGAGTGGATACGCCGGTGGAGAACAAGGCTGGACTTATGTTTGAAGAACCCGCCACACTCAGTGCATGAAAATGGCTTATCGCTCATCAGAGTCCGGTGGCTGATGGTCAGGATCTGTGTGCCTGGTTTGGTGTCCCACCTGGAGACATCATCTGTTTTCCACACAGACAGGAGGTCTTTGGACTCGGTATCATCTGCTGTCCCGTAGTGTTGAGAAGTCTTCTCCTGGAGGTTGGCTGGAATACAGAAGCTCAGATGAATTCATGGGCAATGCTTTAGAATTTTCAGAAGAGCCCACAAAGACCCAATGGAACCCACTTACCCAATTGTTTTACTAGTCAACTGAAAGTCATTTACTCTTATCTATTGGGTGAGGTTCCTCCTCTAAGCAGTAGAAGGCTAATTCATAAAGTCCACCTAAACCCTGCACTGGGGGTCTTCATGGGTGGTTCCTCACACAATTTGTATCCATCTGACCAATCAGAACATGACATTGTTTGGGCCCAGCTCTGCCCTCAGTTACCTGGGATGATATCTGTAGCTTCCTCCTCTTTTTTGATCGTCACCTCTACCTCCTCCTCGGTTTCTGATTTGACGATGACCTTCAGGACCCTGGGGGTGCCACCCTAAACAACAGGAAGTGATCAGTTCAAGTATGAAAGTAGGGGGTTTAAGTATTATGTAGGGGGCAGAAGTGGAATGAGAGAAAGTGGGTGGTGGAGGTGAAGGTCCACTTTTAAAGAGGACCTTTCATGATGTAAGTGAGCACAAGAGAATGAGCACAGGAAAAGACTGATAGAACTACAAATGTAATTCACCTCATCATCCTCCGTTTCTTCCTCGTCCTTCTTGAAGAGTCGAGGTCCGGGATGTTCCTGCAGAGCATTTCCAACAGGTTCTTCTGAAAATACATGGATAGTCAGAGACAAGAATGATGGATAGATGGGTGATGGACAGATGATAGATGGATGGATAGATAGATGGATGGATGGAGAGATAGATGGGTGATGGATGGAGAGATAGATGGGTGATGGATGGAGAGTGATGGAGAGATAGATAGATGGGTGATGGATGGATAGATGGGTGATGGAGAGAGAGATAGATGGGTGATGGAGAGAGAGATAGATGGGTGATGGATGGATAGATAGATGGGTGATGGATGGATAGATAGATGGGTGATGGATGGATAGATAGATGGGTGATGGATGGAAGAGTGATAGATGGATAGATATACAGAGGACAGCCAGTCCTGAGGATCTCTATACGCACCTTCCCCGGTATCTATAGGAACTTCCTCCTCTTCCTCCTTAAAGTGCGACTCCACCATCACTACATTAAAGTTCCTCTGCCAGACGACACAAAGTCCCCAGAAAG
>NW_017306573.1:462782-465624 GCF_000935625.1 Nanorana parkeri
TGATTGCTAAGTGGAGCACTGAAAGCGACCAGGCGAGTGATGGGAAGGGGCGCGGCTGGGCTAACCAATAAAGGAGTTGCAGAGGATGGGAGACATTAGACTGACAGCACTGTGCAAGGCAACAAAACCCTGATTGGTTGGCAGTACCGGCCCCTACCCTTCCCAGAATCCCAGCCCATGCCGCTGAGGATTACGGAAAGATAATACGAATTCAGATTCAAAGACTTCTACTACCTGCAATCATTTGTACAAAGTTACTCGCTCTGTATCTTTATATCTGTTAGGAGTTCGACTTTAAAGGAGAACTATGAGGTGATTGCTTTTCACTGATCCTCATAGTTCTAGCCGACCTGTGACAATGAGACTGTCGCTCAGTAGATCGGGAGGTGAGCGAACACATACCGGCGTTCGCTCACCTCTCGATTCTGTCACAGCTCTCTGCCGTGACAGGGGAGGGGCTGGATTCCCCCCATCTCTCTCTTACCTGGTGATGTGAGGGGCGGCCGGTTCTCCATCACGACGTCCTTGTAGAGATCCCGGTGTCCTTCTAGATACTCCCACTCCTCCATGGACGGAAACACTGCTCCATCCCACGCAATGGCACCATCACCAGATCATTTCATGAAAGGTGGTGGGCCTGTAAAACACACGGGGGCGGGATTAAAGGGTCGGGCTATGGGTTATGTTGAAGAAGGATCAGTTTGCACTCTGAAAAGTGTTAAAAAGAAGCTTTCTTTTTATCCATCAGATCCTTACTGGTGTCTGTAGTGTCGGTGATGATGGGGGTAATCGGCGTCTGTAGTGTCGGTGATGATGGGGGTAATCGGTGTCTGTAGTGTCGGTGACGATGGGGGTAATCGGTGTCTGTAGTGTCGGTGACGATGGGGGTAATCGATGTCTGTAGTGTCTGTGATGATGGGGGTAATCGGTGATGATGGGGGTAATCGGTGTCTGTAGTGTGGGTGATGATGGGGGTAATCGGTGTCTGTAGTGTCGGTGATGATGGGGGTGATGAGCATGTATAGTGTTGGTGTTGATTTCACATTCGCCGTTCTCTTCTACGTATCACATCATTGAAGTCCTGATCTGTGCTGCCATCTAGTGGCAGATCAGAGCCACATGTCTATTTGTACTTTTGGTATTGTCCTCCCCCCTCCTGTTTGGTGCTAGTTGGTTCAGTCTATAGCTAGCCCCTCCCTTCTTCTCCATGTTCCTTCTCTTACTCTCCAGTCCTCATAGGAGACGTTGGGGAGATCATTGTCTTAGACCAGAAGATACGTCCTCTGTACTCGAAGAAGTAAATCTGTGTTGGATTAAACGTCTGCGTCTTATCAGAGAGTAAAGCTGTCCGTGGATTGTGCTGATTCAGCAGGTGATCGGACCGCTATCTCCGTATCTGCCAGTCCTCAGATGGGGAGTTTGCATTAGTTTTGTCTTTTTCCCTTTATTGTCTCATGGTGATCCTGCCAGTAACACTTCCTGTCCTAGGGTGACAACTCCTGTATCCATGGAGTGTTGTCACCATAGGACAGGACTATAGATCACCTTCCCCTCTCCTCATCTGTAAAACAAATAGGAAGGGGTTCCGTAGTGTGGGTGATGATGGGCGTGTGTAGTGTGGGTGATGATGGGTGCATGATGATGGGGGTGTATAGTGTTGGTGGTGATGGGTGTGTGTAGTGTAGATTATGGGTGTCTGTAGTGTCGATGATGATGGGTGTGTGTAGTGCAGATGATGATGGGTGTGTGTAGTGTGGGTGATGGGTGTGTGTAGTGCAGATGATGATGGGGGTGATGGGTGTGTGTAGTGTGGGTGATGATGGGTGTGTGTAGTGTAGGTGATGATGGGGGTGATGGTTGTGTGTAGTGTTGGTGGTGATGGGTGTGTGTAGTGCAGATGATGATGGGTGTGTAGTGCAGATGATGATGGGTGTGGGTGATGATGGGTGTGTGTAGTGTAGGTGATGATGGGGGTGATGGTTGTGTGTAGTGTGGGTGATGATGGGTGTGTAGTGTGGAGTGATGATAGCGTTGGTGATGATGAGGGGGATGGGTGTGTGTAGTGCAGATGATGATGAGGGTGTGTAGTGCAGATGATGATGAGGGTGTGTAGTGCAGATGATGATGAGGGTGTGTAGTGCAGATGATGATGAGGGTGTGTAGTGCAGATGATGATGAGGGTGTGTAGTGCAGATGATGATGAGGGTGTGTAGTGCAGATGATGATGAGGGTGTGTAGTGCAGATGATGATGAGGGTGTGTAGTGCAGATGATGATGAGGGTGTGTAGTGCAGATGATGATGAGGGTGTGTAGTGCAGATGATGATGAGGGTGTGTAGTGCAGATGATGATGAGGGTGTGTAGTGCAGATGATGATGAGGGTGTGTAGTGCAGATGATGATGAGGGTGTGTAGTGCAGATGATGATGAGGGTGTGTAGTGCAGATGATGATGAGGGTGTGTAGTGCAGATGATGATGAGGGTGTGTAGTGCAGATGATGATGAGGGTGTGTAGTGCAGATGATGATGATGGGGGTGTGTAGTGTAGGTGATGATGGGGGTGATGGTTGTGTGTAGTGCGGGTGATGATGGGTGTGTGTAGTGCAGATGATGATGATGGGGGTGTGTAGTGCAGATGATGATGAGGGTGTGTAGTGCAGATGATGATGGGTGTGGGTGATGATGGGGGTGATGGGTGTGGGTGATGATGAGGGTGATGGGTGTGTGTAGTGTGGGTGATGATAGCGTTGGTGATGATGAGGGTGATGGTTGTGTGTAGTGCGGGTGATGATGGGTGTGTGTAGTGCGGGTGATGATGGGTGGGTGTGGGGGGGGGGTGGATGG
>NW_017306573.1:465766-472496 GCF_000935625.1 Nanorana parkeri
GGGTGTGTGTAGTGCAGATGATGATGGGGGTGTGTAGTGCAGATGATGATGGGGGTGTGTGTAGTGCAGATGATGATGGGGGTGTGTGTAGTGCAGATGATGATGGGGGTGTGTGTAGTGCAGATGATGATGAGGGTGTGTAGTGCAGATGATGATGGGGGTGTGTGTAGTGCAGATGATGATGAGGGTGTGTAGTGCAGATGATGATGGGGGTGATGGGTGTGTGTAGTGCAGATGATGATGGGGGTGTGTAGTGTAGGTGATGATGGAGGGGTGTGGAGTGAAAGATTATGGGAGTGATGGGTTTGGGTGATGATGGGTGTGTGTAGTGTGGGTGATGGGTGGGTGATGATAGCGTTGGTGATGATGAGGGTGATGGGTGTGTGTAGTGTGGATGATGATGGCGTTGGTGATGATGATGAGGGTGATGAGGGTGATGGGTGTGTGTAGTGTGTGTGTAGTGTGGGTGATGGGTGTGTGTAGTGTGGGTGATGATAGCGTTGGTGATGATGAGGGTGATGGGTGGGTGATGGCGTTGGTGATGATGAGGGTGATGGGTGGGTGATGGCGTTGGTGATGATGAGGGTGATGGGTGGGTGATGGCGTTGGTGATGATGAGGGTGATGGGTGGGTGATGGCGTTGGTGATGATGAGGGTGATGGGTGGGTGATGGCGTTGGTGATGATGAGGGTGATGGGTGGGTGATGGCGTTGGTGATGATGAGGGTGATGGGTGGGTGATGGCGTTGGTGATGATGAGGGTGATGGGTGGGTGATGGCGTTGGTGATGATGAGGGTGATGGGTGGGTGATGGCGTTGGTGATGATGAGGGTGATGGGTGGGTGATGGCGTTGGTGATGATGAGGGTGATGGGTGGGTGATGGCGTTGGTGATGATGAGGGTGATGGGTGGGTGATGGCGTTGGTGATGATGAGGGTGATGGGTGGGTGATGGCGTTGGTGATGATGAGGGTGATGGGTGGGTGATGGCGTTGGTGATGATGAGGGTGATGGGTGGGTGATGGCGTTGGTGATGATGAGGGTGATGGGTGGGTGATGGCGTTGGTGATGATGAGGGTGATGGGTGGGTGATGGCGTTGGTGATGATGAGGGTGATGGGTGGGTGATGGCGTTGGTGATGATGAGGGTGATGGGTGGGTGATGGCGTTGGTGATGATGAGGGTGATGGGTGGGTGATGGCGTTGGTGATGATGAGGGTGATGGGTGGGTGATGGCGTTGGTGATGATGAGGGTGATGGGTGGGTGATGGCGTTGGTGATGATGAGGGTGATGGGTGGGTGATGGCGTTGGTGATGATGAGGGTGATGGGTGGGTGATGGCGTTGGTGATGATGAGGGTGATGGGTGGGTGATGGCGTTGGTGATGATGAGGGTGATGGGTGGGTGATGGCGTTGGTGATGATGAGGGTGATGGGTGGGTGATGGCGTTGGTGATGATGAGGGTGATGGGTGGGTGATGGCGTTGGTGATGATGAGGGTGATGGGTGGGTGATGGCGTTGGTGATGATGAGGGTGATGGGTGGGTGATGGCGTTGGTGATGATGAGGGTGATGGGTGGGTGATGGCGTTGGTGATGATGAGGGTGATGGGTGGGTGATGGCGTTGGTGATGATGAGGGTGATGGGTGGGTGATGGCGTTGGTGATGATGAGGGTGATGGGTGGGTGATGGCGTTGGTGATGATGAGGGTGATGGGTGGGTGATGGCGTTGGTGATGATGAGGGTGATGGGTGGGTGATGGCGTTGGTGATGATGAGGGTGATGGGTGGGTGATGGCGTTGGTGATGATGAGGGTGATGGGTGGGTGATGGCGTTGGTGATGATGAGGGTGATGGGTGGGTGATGGCGTTGGTGATGATGAGGGTGATGGGTGGGTGATGGCGTTGGTGATGATGAGGGTGATGGGTGGGTGATGGCGTTGGTGATGATGAGGGTGATGGGTGGGTGATGGCGTTGGTGATGATGAGGGTGATGGGTGGGTGATGGCGTTGGTGATGATGAGGGTGATGGGTGGGTGATGGCGTTGGTGATGATGAGGGTGATGGGTGGGTGATGGCGTTGGTGATGATGAGGGTGATGGGTGGGTGATGGCGTTGGTGATGATGAGGGTGATGGGTGGGTGATGGCGTTGGTGATGATGAGGGTGATGGGTGGGTGATGGCGTTGGTGATGATGAGGGTGATGGGTGGGTGATGGCGTTGGTGATGATGAGGGTGATGGGTGGGTGATGGCGTTGGTGATGATGAGGGTGATGGGTGGGTGATGGCGTTGGTGATGATGAGGGTGATGGGTGGGTGATGGCGTTGGTGATGATGAGGGTGATGGGTGTGTGTAGTGGGGGTGATGAGGGTGATGGGTGTGTGTAGTGTGGATGATGATGGTTGTCTGTGCTGTCAGTAATAACAGTCACGATGCTCTTCTGTTGGCTGATCGGTAATAATATCGGGGATCGGCGGTGTCAGTGATCACACAGTGCAGATGATGCCGTTCCCCTCCCCCCTTACCCCGGTCTGCATACAGCTCCACGGTGACGTCAGTCTCCGCTCTACACGCCGTACGCTTCCGAACAGCTTGATTGTGACGTCACGGAATGGGCGGGGCCTGCTCTGTGCGCATGTGCGTGGATCGGCGTATCAGAGGCCCGGTACAGTGACGAACACACCCAGATTTCTGTGTATACAGAGCGATATCGGGCGACCTTCATCCCCGGAGATCTCCCATCATGGCGGCTCTGTCAGATCGCTCCCATCGGCTGTCCCCTAGCCGATGAAGACCCTCAGCCTCCTCCCCCCACCGGTGTCCGATCCTCCATATAAACACACACAGACTCTCATCTGTCTTTATAACATTTATTCCGGCTGGGATCGGATGGCAGGTCATAGAAAACAAGGAGCTTAAGGTGGACCTGTCACATTCACCGAGCGCACGGTGACCGCCATCGAAAACCGCACGTCATAGCGACCCCTACATCCAGAGATATGGGCGCCTGAAGTTGTGGGAGTCTGGCCCCTCCCACCGCACCTGCTGGTCCCTCCCCACTGGTCTCCTGCGCCCCTAATAGGAAAATGGCGACACTCACGCACATCTTCAGCCGCTCCTAACTCGCCACCTGCTCGCCGCTTTGACGCACGTTTTTTTGCAGAGCGATACCTTCGCTCGTGCACTTTTTCATCCTGTGTCGCGTACCAGTTCCCCCGGGTGAGTGACAGGTCCACTTTAAGAACCCAATACTTCTGTTAGTCCTGGCCACATAGGTTTCCCAGCATCCCTCGCTCCGGCAGTGGCCAGTATGTCCTAATTCCCTTTTTATTACACAAAATTCTGCGACCTGCCTCACTTTTTGGCGCTGTACGCAGCTCTGCGGTCACCGTGGCCACTGGCAAGTGTCATGGCGACCGCCTTTTAATATCAGCATTAAAATCCTCCGTCTGCTGAGGCCGTAATAAAACATTTTACATTCTTTTCATTCAGGATATGGAAAACAATCATCTCCAGGATTTTGGGAAGGGCGAGAACCTCGGTTTCAGTGAAATGTGCCTCAGCTTCCTGTCTTGGAGGCACTGGGGTATCAAGAGTGAATTGGAAATTTCACAGCCGTCAACAGGAAGTGAAATCGCCCCCGGGTGACTTCCCCTCACTTAGGAGAGATTACCGCTCACTTCCTGTTTTGGCTCTGAGACAGGTTGTACGGCTCTTATGTCCAATATTGGTCTATGTGTGTGACTGGAATGTCTCAGACCTGTGTCCGGGGATACAGAGACTGGTGGGCGGAGCTCCTTCAGGTCCAAGAAGAGAGTCCGGGGTGTCCCCCTCCATCCACAGAGGAGAATTGGGATGAAGGATGGAGATGACGGGGTGGTCAGTGTCTTGTGTAGTAGGAATGTGCCGGGTCTCATCAGCGGGGGGAGTTTTGGGGGTGAAGATCCAACAACCACACTTGTATTTTATAGTAATGAATACATGAAGGAGTAACGATACAATATAAAATGGAGGAAGGAGAAAGTCACGGCTCAGATCATTCCGGAATGACGTTAGGCAGGTCTCTGGGGAAGGAGGCCTGCAGTCCCCTCCAGATAACAGAGTAACAGACGCTTCCGTCACAATAACTATTTTGATGTTTTCCTGGAAATGTGTGTGATGTGTAATGTACAAATCTGCAGCCGTACAATGTAGTTCAGTGGTCTTCTATGCTGGGAGTAGATCTGACGTAGATTGTATGTCCGTGGCGGGATGTGTGATCTCTTCATAACTGACCCCAGTATACAAATACACCAAACCATACCCTCTGTCCTCACACTTTAGGGGTGTGACAAGTGTCCCACATTTATAGGGCCCCCCACCAACTTGTGAATCACCAACCCAATACTGAGGGGTCACCACCATGGCAGGGGCCCGCACACTCATGGCCACCCAACCATTGGGATAGCAGACTGTATGCCGGGTGTGCTGGGCTGGGATGTGTACAGGATGAGAACCCTCATCTGATGTGTTATACTGACAGATTGGATAGCGGGGGAGGGTGGAAATGGAAGATTGGATAAACAGCGGGGGAGGGGGAGGGTGGAAATGGAAGATTGGATAGACAGCGGGGGAGGGGGATGGTGGTAATGGAACATTGGATAGACAGCGGGGAGGGGGTTTTCAACCTCAGGTTTTATGACTTTTAGAGAGAATGCGAGGGTCCCCGGGGTCACACCTCTCCAGACCTGATTGTTGATATAAGATGTCCACTCGTAATATATGGAGGGCCTAGTGCCATGCCTCTTTACGACAGTCATAAAAGGATTAGCAGAGATATGTTGGAATGTGGTGGGCCAATTATAAATGAAGACCTGCAGGTGCTCTGAACTGGGGCACAAACAAATTCTATTCTGCAATATTCAGACTCGAATCCCCCTTCATCGTCACAACCCCGTCCTTCCATTCTTCATTACAGTCCAGCCCGGGGGTCAGAAGACCTCCCAACAAGGTCCCACCTCCACCATCTCCTCCCCATCTCATGTTGTGTATGTTTTAGTGTTCTGAGGCTTAGTATGTGTGTTATCTCCAATATAATAGATCTTACCATCTATATACAGAGAAGCCGGCATGTCGGAGGACCTCACAACAACGAGCCACTTCTGAGTCTGACATCTTATCATCCAATGTTATATCCAATCTGGTCAGAGTTCGGTTTGTGGTGATAACAGAGCAAAGATCATCACAGCACGAGAGTGTGGCTCCACATTTATAAACGCTGGATGGGGAAACAGGAAAGAGAGGTGAGAAGTTCCTCCAGTGACACATTCCAATGAATGATCCGTGTACGGGGTCTTAGAAGATGAAATGTTGGGACATTTGGATGGATAATGGGATATTGGTTGTCCCTCCTCTGTGAAATGTCGGGGAGTTGTCAGCCACATGAAATGTCTTCGGTTGGAGTGACACTGTTGCGTGTACATTGCAGTGGGCGTGGTCATGTCCACATTGTAGGTGAATGGGCCCATATAGATTCCCTTTCACACTACACTGCGGCTCATAGATGTGAACCAGCCACACAGGAAATAATGGGACTTCTACTTGTCCTGCGTTTCCATGCAGAGAAATCCATGCATGAGAACAGAGAAGTGTGAGGAGACCCTTAAAGGAGGACTATGGGGGTCAGTGTTTTTCCCCATAGTTCTCCTTAGCGTAACGGGAGGACACAAACTAGCGTCCTCCCGTCACCCTAAGCTCAGTATATAGGGAGCTACAGCTCGCGGTATACTGAGACGCCGCAGCCGGAGCGGATCACGACTTAGCTGACGGGATCCGCCCAGCTGCGTGAGTGACAGCTGGCTCTGCCTATCTAGAGGCAGAGCCAGCTGTACCCGCCCCCTCCCCCGTCCGTTCCACCAGTCAGCGAGACCCATAATGCACTGAATGACCTTTGAACTGTGACCAGAAGGCTTAGAATAGCCAATAAGGGTGATGTTGGATAAACCGGCCCCCTCATTATAAAAGGGGGAGGGCACAGGGCAGCCATAGTGTCAGTGTATTGGACCCTGCTGGAGGGAGAGGAGAAGGTGACACACTGCGTAGGAAGAGATTAGGATCAGATAAGAGACTGCACTTCACTTCTGATTGCTAGCTCTTTGGACAAGCATCATGTTTGTAACCCTTTCCACTCTTACTGGAGCCTTTTTGTATTACTGTTTAATTGGTGGTTCATTTAGGGGCGTGGTCTTGTGGTGTTATTTTATACTGATGGGGCTTTATAAAGTTTGGAGTGCTCAGAGTGCAGCATTCAGAGTTACATATATAATAATAATAATGGTGCCACGCTAAATGCCACAAAAACCCCCCAAATCTGTGTACTACCAATCCAGGAAATATATACATGAGGAGATTAAACCATTGTGCACCATTCCAATGACATTCATAGGCCATACAATCCATGACAGGTCATAGCGCACCCCATAAAATCACAGGAAAATATATTTTAGAAACAAGCAGATATCAGACAATCCGACAATTCACATATCCGATCCTCCAGGATCTCTCCCATCGGATCATCATTTCTAGTATAATCAGTGGCGTAACAATCACCATAGCGACGCAGGCGGTCGCTATGGGGCCCGGGGCACAGTGGGGCCGTGCGGGCCGCCTGGGTCGCTATGGGATCCTCCGCTGGCGGCTTTCACTGGCGTCTGAAGACGAACACGCCGCTGTTCAGATCATCTGTGCAGCGGCGC
>NW_017306573.1:476545-492756 GCF_000935625.1 Nanorana parkeri
GGGTACAGCTGGCTCTGCCTCTAGATAGGCAGAGCCAGCTGTCACTCACGCAGCTGGGCGGATCCCGTCATCTACGTCGGGATCCGCTCCGGCTGCGGCGTCTCAGTATACCGCGAGCTGTAGCTCCCTATATACTGAGCCTAGGGTGACAGGAGGACGTTAGTTTGTGTCCTCCCGTTACCCCAAGGAGAACTACGGAGAAAAGCCCTGACCCCGTAGTTCTCCTTTAATGTGACTTTTACGTCAGGTGCTGCTCAGTTATACACATTCCTCCATAACCTTCATTAGATGAATACCAAATGTATATTTTGGATGTCAGGCACCGGTGATTGGTGAATGATACTCCAATGTATGAGGAGCAGTCAGAAGCTCACTTTGATTGCCTTATGTGCTCCAGGCAGACGCAGCACTTCTGCGCAGGTGCCAGATTTAGAGAGCCAATGCTGTCAAATAATTGTATTAGTAAAAGGTAAATGTCCTTTAAATTGGGGCATGCGTCCTCAGGTGCAGAAGCAGTGGTGTTAACAATCACCGTAGCGACCCAGGCGGCAGCTAGGGGGCCCGGGGCACAGTGGGGCCCGGCCAGATGCCGTGCGGGCCGCCTGGGTCGCTATGGGATCCTCCGCTGGCGGCTTTCACTGGCGTCTGAAGACGAACACGCCGCTGTTCAGATCATCTGTGCAGCGGCGCGTTCGTCTCCACAGTCAATGAGAGCCAGCAGAGGCGGGGAGCAGGCTGGACACGGTGTTCTATGAACGTCGCGAGCCTCTGACGTCACCGGCAGTGGAGGAGGAGGCGGGCCCGTGCTCGGCAGCAGGGGAGGAGGCGGCCTCGGTGACGAAGAAGAAGGCGGGCCCGGCGACGGAGGAGGTAAGGAGTGCGACCAGCCCACCTGAGGGTGATCCTGCAGAGCCCACCAGAGATAGTCTATGGTGGGCTCTGCAGGGTCACCCTCAGGTGGGCTCTGCAAGGGGTATAACTAGAAATCACGGGGGCCCCATACAAAATTTTGCTATGGGGCCCTGTGATTTCTAGTTACGCCCCCGAGTATAATTCTCACCTCAGCTCCTGCAGGGTACAGTCTGGATGTCGGAGACCCTCACACAGAAGTTTTATTCCAGAGTCCTGCAGATTATTGTTTGATAAATTCAGGTTGGTGAGAGATCGATTAGTGAAAAGTATTGATCGGAGAACATCGCAGGATGAGAAAGATAAACCACATCTATAGAAACTGCGGAGGGAAATTTAGAGACATGAAATGATACTTCAGGAGGAATACAAGGACTTATTGTCATTTACTGAAAAGTCATAACAATGATTTGTATGTACTGGACATATAAAGCGATCACATGACCATTGCTGAACCCGAACCCCGAGTCACGGACAGCACTGCTTCACTCTCATGGGTCTCATCAGCCGGGGATGGTAGTTTTGGTTACCATGGGTACATACAGCCAATCGGAAGACTCTATGGCATTATTCTCAGGGAAAATATGCAAAAAATGATCTCCAGGGAGAAGGGACTGCTGGATAATGTCATGTTTTACATGACAGATCTGGAAGTGAATGTCCCGCACACTAGAACAGGGGTAGGAAAGCTCCATCCCTCCAGCTGTGGGGCAACTACAAATCTAATGGGCATTGCAAGACACAGACAGCCACAGGCACTACTCCCAGAGGCACATGCATGATGGGATTTGTAGTTTCACCACAGTGGTATTGATGGAGATTTCCTACCCCTGAACTACAGTTGAGTAATACAGATTCGCCAGAAAAAAAACACCCAAATGTTCTAGATATAATGTTTTTATGGAAATCATACAAAAAATATCTTTAATTCCCCAACATTCCTGAATATTAGGTGCAGACAGTCCAGTGAGATCTTATTCTGAGGACACATGGGACATTAATAGACAGTCATAGTAGGTGCAGACACATCCTCCCCCCCATGGGGTAAGAACCTCCAGGAGGACAATATAAAGGAGGACGGTCCTCACCACATTTTATATATAAATAGTTTGTAATGAAGAAATGAAACAGAAAGGAAGAAAATACAAAAACATGAAGCTGACTGCTCAGCTCTACATAGTATAATAGAGGGTTGTGGAGGGACTCCGGAGGGGTCAATGTCCATAGGATACGACTTCATATCTTCTATATTTACTATTGTCAGGACTATCACATAACAAATGTCTTTCCTCGTGTTTATCTGCCTGTCCTTCCCTGGTTTGCTGTACAAATCATGATGTGTACAGAGCTCAGTAGCTCAAACTGTCATTTACACTGACAGATGATTTAGTGAGAGTGACCCCTCCCCCATCTGTTTTGTTCAGAGAACTCAGTCCTAAGATTCAATTACAGAGAGAGGGGAAAACATCTTCTGCTGCTCTCTATGTATAATTCCATGGTGACACCAGATTATGGGGGCGCCCCGTATTATTATTTGTAAGAAAAAAATGTTATATAAAGAGTAAAAAAAACATATAAAGCACCCGAATAAAATGTATAAATGATAAATGATCCCAATCCATCCGAGTTCTCTCTATACAATCCCACCAAGGGAGGTCATTAGGAGGACCCCGAGGTCCATGGAGGAGATAATAAAGGGGGAGGAGACGTGAGAAGAGGAGAGGTGATGGAAGATTCTACATCGGAGAGGATGGAAGACACCCGGAGCTACAAGGAAACACCGAGAGACGGAACAAGACGTCACATTTCCCATCACTGCCGGGATCACACATTTCTCTTACCGTAATTCCTGAATTTCACTCTCCGGGGGAATCAGAGAAGAAATATCAGGATCCATCTCATGTCCTGAGGAGGAGGACTCTTCATCTTCACCATACCGTCCTTGAAATTTGCAATACATAAACCTAGAAGAGAATGATGAGATAACAATTATACAGAGAATGTGTGACCTCTGACATTTGTGACCTCTGACAGAAAGACCATTGGCACCCAATAACAGACAGGGACAGAGCGTTGTCACCCTATAACAGGTACGTAATATCACATTTGCAGTATGTAGAGTTGCAGTATGTGTGTGAGAAAGGTCGGGGGGGTCATTAGCTCCATGTGGTCATTACTAGGGATGAGTGAACGGTCTCGGGATTGGATGATGGGCCATTTTCAGGGTC
This sequence comes from Nanorana parkeri, assembly GCF_000935625.1. Taxonomy (NCBI): domain Eukaryota; kingdom Metazoa; phylum Chordata; class Amphibia; order Anura; family Dicroglossidae; genus Nanorana; species Nanorana parkeri. The sequence continues at coordinate 479,683 of NW_017306573.1, forward strand.
ACCAGGTAAAGTATTATCATACAAAGGAAATGGGGGGTCTGGATCCTGCCATGGGGGACATTCCCCAATGTGATATAAATAATAATACCGCACAGCGGGGCAGGGGTCTCCTTATGATGTGACTTGGAGGAGGACATGGGGAATCCTTTCTATGAGATATTTGGGAGATTTCTTTCCTCTGTATGTCATATAACAGAACAGAAGGATTCTTATGGGCGGAGTCAGTGACATGGTATTGTGACATCACATGTTTATCAGGATGGAATGGATTCTTCTACATTTGGAGTAAACACAGCAGCAGATTGTATAGAACTAGAAAGAAATGACTTTTGTAGCTGGTTGTAGATGTGTCATGTGACTTATTATCCAGCAGTAATAGGCCGGAATGAAATGGTGGAAGTAGAAGACACAACAGACATCCAATCTACAGGAAAGTTTACTGCTCACCACTTGAGTCCTGGCTGCCATATTACAATGGTATTGGGGTATGATGTGTTCCCTATGTTGTACTCTATGGGGCTGATCCATAAATCTTCCAGCCAGTGTATAGCTGGAGCAATGTTGCGTGCACGGCATTACCACCACTAGATGGAGCCGAGGAGCATAGGAAGATGTATAAATCAGCCCCATGTCTTTATTATATGTCTGGTGTCTTCTCTCTCAGTCTCTGGAGGTTTCTCTCCTCTCACATTATCTGACAGACAAGACAATGGGAGAGAAGCCGAATATTGAGCACTTGGATCTTCTATCACTTACCTGGAGGAACCCACCAGAGGATCAGACAAGCACGCCACTTCTTTGTGGACTGAATACAAGGACTGATGAGCACTTGTCACTTGTCTTCATTGTGTACAGAGTATGAGACGTCCATGGAATATAGGAATCATAGAACAAGTCTATGTGTTTATATGATAAGTTATGAGGGTTTCATTCATTGTAGGAATATTCTAGATTGATGCACCTTTCTATTTATTTACAGATAGGTGAGGTACATGGAGGATGTCTGATAATAACACCCATTATACTGTATGCAGGTTCCTGCCCATTACAGCCAAGAAGGTGCTCAGACTCTGCTGATTGCTCTCAATTCACTTAGAAATAATCTCACTCACTTACAGAATACCCCGACTCCTGTGTACAAACAGAGATAACGATTTCTGGCACTCGGGATTTAGTATGAGCCATTCAAAATCTACAGAATGAAAACTTTCCCTCTTCAAAGTCTTCAAGCAATAGTCCAGCTGCTTGGAATAATTCCTCACACTCCCCCTGCTGTCATACCCTGACACCCGCAAATTTGATCTCTGAGACATGACTCTCCTTATGAAGTCCTCATCCTGAGTCTCATACAGACAGACAATGACATCGATATTGATCATCCCATTCCTGTCCTTCATGGCCCATTCTTCTATTACAGATCTGGCTGGCAGTGAGATGTTGATCCGTGTGACCTCGAAGAATGTCTTCACCAACTTTTCATTCAGGAGACCAAACAGGAATTGTACAGCTAAAGCTAAATGTGGGTAATAAGAACTCATGTCTGAGAGGGTTTTCTCTTTACAGATCTTCGGGAGGAAAAGACTTTTCGTAAATCCAGAACCACCATCCAGCCCATAATACAGAGCAGCCAAGAACTCCTGTACACTCAGGTGGATGAAGCTGTAGCTGGTCTGGGTGCGGACGTCCCAATGGAAGATGTTCTCATTCAGAAACACAGACACCACCTCACACAGAGAAAGTCCGTGTCTTTGTAGATCTTCTTCCTTAAACAAGATTTGCTGCTTCAGAACTCCCTCATGGGCCAGAGCACACAGCTTCCTCAGACAGGTGGTGGTGGCCTGAGGTCTCCCATCCACAGGCTTGTCCTTCTTGCTGTGATGGGTTAGTAAAACCTCCAGGTAGAGGAGGTAAATGGAGGTCATTGTTTTACATCGAATTAAAGCCAAATCTTTCTTGATTTCTTGTTGTATTACAGTGCAGACAATCCAGCATATGACGGGGACAGCACACATGGTGTACACAATATCATTGTCTCTTATTATATGGAGAGCCTTGACTGCATCTTCTGCATTTCCCAAGAATTTATGGACATATTCCTCCCGATCGTCCCTTGTAAATCCCTGGATTTCCACATAGCGATAATCATCTATCAATGTGTTCAGTTTCTTCATGGCCAGGGACCTTGTGGTGATGATCAGAGAAGATTGTTGGACAATCTGTTTCCTGAGCAGGCTTTGGAGAAGTATTTCTTTGTGAGTTTCCTCAGAAACATCATGACAAACCTCAGATTCCTTCCCCAGAGTCCACCTCAGTTCATCAAACCCATCAACTAGAAAGAGAAGTTTTCTCTGACTTCCAGGATCCTTCAGAATATACACCAGGTCACCTGAACACTGCAGTCTGCAGCTTCTGGATAAAAGTCCCACCAGGTTTATGTTTCCAGTGATGGCGTTGAGTTCTCTACAGCTCAGATAAAACACAAAGTCATATTTGTCTTGGTAGAGATTCCCAGAGGCCCAGTCCAGCATGATCTTCTTGGAGGTCATTGTTTTTCCAATCCCAGCAGGTCCTTGTAACACCACAATCTTAGGGATGAAACCATCTTCATCGGGGGCAAAGAGGTCCTGGATTGTGATTGGGGAGTATTTATCAGAAGATCTTTCCTCCATGATCTGTAGATATGCTATGTCTGTACTCGTTAGTTGTTGTTTTTTCTCCTCTTTCTTCTGGCGTCCCTTCCTCATTAATAACTTGGTGTATCTTTTCTGTAGACTAACAGCCTCTCCCCCACAGGAATTATATTCATGAATCCGCTGGAACATTTCTTCCGCAGACTCTCTGTATTCCTTTCTGAAGTCTTTATAAGAGAAAGACAAATATTTGATTCCTCATACAAACATGAAATATGATGTGAAACATTCTAACCAGAAGAACTCAGAATTGTATCATAAAAGAAAATATCTCATGAAATACCGGAAGAAGTCCAAATACCGTATATACTCGAGTATAAGCCGTCCCGAATATAAGCCGAGGTACCTAATTTTACACCCATAACCCAGACTACAACACAACACAATGTTTCTCCAGAAGAGATCTGATATGTCATGTGGATGTCCTACTCACCTGATAATCTCATGTCATGTGACGTCTTCTTCAGTTTGCCTGGAAAATAAGAAATGATTGTAGAAGAAGTAAGCTGTGTGCAGGAGAATATCTTCTTCTCAGATCAGTGGTTCTCACCCTTTCTAGGGCCGGGACCCCTTGGTAACATTTGCCAAGTCGTGGTGACCCCCAACGGTAAAATTTTTTAAAATGTTGTACTATAATTATTATTAGGGATGCACCAATACCCTTTTTTCAGTATTGAGTATGAGCACTGAGTGCTCTCTGCCCCAATTATCAGGAAGCCGGGTGGCGGATCATGACTTGCCGCACCGGCTTCCTGATTGCCTGGGAAGCCTATGGAAAGAATACCGGTTTCACTTCCCAATGCTGCCTGACTTCCTGACCAATCAAGAAGCTGGGAGTCATAACCTGCTGCCCGGCTTCTTGATTGGAAAGGAAGCTGGCTCCTTGCTCCCTCAACACTACCAGTCAGACGGAGCTCCAGTATCGGAAGTCAGTATCGGAGCAATAGGCACCGATACCGGTACTGGTATCAGTGCATCCCTAATTATTATTATAATTTGTTTTAATTATTTATCTTAATATCTTTAACTTTTTTTTATAATTATCATATTATTATTGTTTACTTTTTATCACTTTTTATTTTTTCTTTATTTTTTTAAATGATTTTTTATCTTATTTTTTATTTTTTCAGTATCTTATTAGATTTGTTTTACTTTTTAGCAATTTTCAATTTTTATTTATTTAAACAAGCCCCTGTGTGATGGCATTTGGTGGTGACACATTTTCTTTATTGACCCTTCCAATACAGCAGTTCTAGCAGAGCACTGTGCTGGAACTCCTGTGACAGCTGAGGCGGGAAGGCTTTGTGTACAGCGTTCCCATCTCCGTGTTCACATGGAGCAGTGCGGACAACAGATGTTCTCCACTCTGCTCCACCGCTCTCCGTACTGCTACAATTTGTTGTGGTCCCGGGTCCCCCCAGAATTGAGGGGGACCTGAAAACCATTTCGGGGAGGGAGGCAGCGGGAAGACGGGTACAGACCATGGAGGGGTGCGGCGGGGGTTGGGACGGAGCAGCAGGCTAAGTACAAGTGATGTGGCCGGCTGTAAAGCTGCTGACATCACTTCACCGGCTCCCCCTCTGTACATTTAGCCAAAAGCAGAAAAAAAACAGCTCTTTCCCGGCTGCTGCAGCAACATCTGGCGGCCGGAGGGAGAACTAACACTGCTGCACAAGGGGGAGGAGCCTCTCACCTCGCGCAGCAGAAGGCACGTGGTGACCCACAGCATGAGAACATCTGCCTCAGAATCTGATCATATTATTTATTTCTAAGAATGTTATTAGTGTGTCAGATACTCCCAGGTACCAGAATCCCACCAACCCTCTGGAGATTGGAGCCTCCTCCTCCTATTTCTCCCTGCAGGTGATGGGTTGTGTCTTCAGGTGTCTGGTAAGACCCATCACACAGTGACATGTGAGTGACATGGGGGGAGGGGCCACAACTTCTCCAATTCTTCTGCATGCTTGTATCGGCACACACTTGTAATCTGGAGCATCGGCTCCTCTTTCTGATGGAGGTTTAGCTGGAAGTATGAGACACGAGGTACAGAACCCCCCGAGCATCACTCATGAGGGTCTCCCAGGAATAAAGATGTGGGATAGACAAATGGCTGCAATTGTATTACACTGCACGGCATGCTGAGTGACGTCATTGTGCTCTGGTGACTGACTGGCAGCATCCTGGGGAGGTGTTACTCTGCTTCCCTGATTTCCTCTTAGATTACTTCTGAACTCTGCAATACTTTCCTCTATTCACACATTTGTTTCCTTCATTATTCTGTTCTACAAACCACCTCAATAAAGATTGTTTCATCCACTTAGAATGTCCTGAGTGGTCACTGGCTGTCCCTGTGTCACATGACTAGTTCTTCCTCACACAGATATCTCTCAGGAATTGTTAGGAAATGGTCCTTATAGACGGGATCTCACCATTTTGTGCTCTCCTATCCTGGAGGTCCTTGGCAGGTCCCATCAGACCGATCAGTGTAAAGACTTCAATTGTGACCTCCAGAGCCCCTTCTTCTCCATATGTGTCTATCAGGAGGTTCTTGGTGGTGATCCAGTCCACATTTTCTAGTCTTCCTCGGGGGATGGGACGTTTATCTCCACAGGAGAAATCAGACAATTTGTCCCTAAATCTCTTGAAGTCACGTCCATTCAGATCCTCCAGAGAATATATGATGAGATCTCCGGGGGTTTGTGGGCCCTTTCGCCGGATACCAGAAGCCGACCCTGCAGAGAGGACAATCCACAACCATGAACATTATCCTGATTGGACAGTTTCTGACAAGTCTGTACTGGTAGATGGTGGAGCTATAAAGAGCCTATAGAAGGGAAAGGAAGATATCCCCCAATATGTCTCTATGTACAATGGTCTATGGAGAGATTAGCTTCACTGTGATGATGTCACATGACTGCCTCCATGATGGGAATTTATCTCTCACATTCATAATAATAGGATGCAACAACACAGAGATATGTTTATATTTTCACCCATGATTCACACAACTTTCATCCAAGATTCACACTTCTTCCAATTGAATCAAATGAAAGTTGTGTCTCTCCGGGGTGAAAGCTAAGCAACAACATTTATAAACAGACCCATTAGTGTGTGTGACCATACAGTGTGTATATATAAGTGTTCCCTACATGCCCCCGATACCTGCCTGACCCTGGAGAGCAGTAATCATACGACTGACCCCCCAACCAAATAATGATGTGTCTGATCCATGTACACTACTCCGATTACACCCAAATCTCCCAGCAGGGTGTGTCATGTGACACGGTGCTGATTTCTCCTTAGGATTATAGACAAAGGATGACCCCCAACCATGACACAAATAACCATCAAGTTTGGGGTCATCCAGTCACTTATGGATCACTGGACCATCTCAGAAGATCATTTCCATCAATGATAAATAAAATATGAAGACACAATGTGATTGTGGGATTGATGAAAGCTCCTGAACTCTTCCAATGGGTGGACTGACCAGATGTCTACAGGAAATGTACAGGATATGGATACGTAAGGCGTCCTATCATCTCATTCCAATCTCCAGACATGTGAGATGGAATACAGACACTTGCCGTATCCTAATGTTGAGAACCCCTAATAAAAAACCAGCTGGCCAAGGGTCCTAAAAACCACTCTTGGTCTCAGTGTGTGTTCTGTGTCTCCCACAACCTCCGTCACAGAGTGTATTTCATTTCTGTTATTAGTTATTTGATAGGAATTGTATAACCAATCAATTGTATTATTATTATTATATGAAGCATCTAAATATTTGCTTAATTGAGTCATATTACATATTTTTAATACAATTGTAGCGCTCTCTGCTATGTCGCTACTAAATTTAGTGTTATATCTGGACTGTAATCAGTCTGGATGCTGATTGCACAGTACAGTGAGGGAGGATCCATCCTCAGACTGTGATTATGCATCTGACTCTGACCAATCCCTGAGCAGGGTGACTCAGAGGTGTGGCTGGAGGAAGGTGATAAATGTTTGGGGACACTTTCCAGAACTTTCTGTCTCCCCTGGGGCCCTCCCTGGGAGGAGGTCTGTGTACTACAGGATGCCGGGCCAGAGACCTTAAATACTGCTGGAAAGGAACCTGATGAAAGCTGTGCTGGAGGTGGAATCTACTTATCGAGGAGTGTCACAGAGGAGCTGGTGAGAGGAGCTGTCTGGACCCTGTAAGAGATCCCTCACCCTATTCCTAGGTACTATACAGAAGAGAAGCCGGTTGGGGCACTACAAGTCCTGTGACAGTTCTCCCTCAGAGTCTCCCTAAAATGTGTCCTCTTCATACAGGCCGCCTCCCCTAAATGTGTCCTCTTCATACAGGCCAAGCAAAACAAATGACAAACGCACTCAACAATTTGTCACCAGTTATACAGTAAGGTGCACACGAAATGGGCTTTGAACAGTAAAATAGTAGAAAGGCATCATGGCACACTCACAAACCAGCATGTAAAACAACTTGTCTCACCACTAAGGTTAATAACAGAGGTTTGGATACACGTCTTCTGCAGAGGATGTGAGGCACCTCTTATAGTGCGGTCCTAACTCTAAACTATGAGAGTCTCCATCTTGGAGCACATGGGGGCAGAAGATTTCAAATTGGGTGCAGGCCTGTCAGGAGGAAGCCCAACCTCCTTAAAGGTACAGAAACACACAAGGGGTCCCGCACATCCCAATGGCAGCTGAAGCCGTGTATCCAAACCTCTGTTATTATCCTAAGTGGTGAGACAAGTTGTTTTACATGCTGGTTTGTGAGTGTGCCATGATGTCTTTCTACTGTTTTACTCTTCATACAGGCCGCCTCCCCAAAATATGACCTCTTCATACAGGCCGCCCCCCAAAATGTGACCTCTTCATACAGGCCGCCTCCCCAAAATGTGTCCTCTTCATACAGGCCGCCTCCCCAAAATGTGTCCTCTTCATACAGGCCGCCTCCCCAAAATGTGTCCTCTTCATACAGGCCGCCTCCCTAAACAGTTATTTAAAAGATGGAAAGCCAATTACCGGCAATTGAAATGTCATTTTTTTCTTTTTAAATGGCAGTTTTGCTGCAGCAGGTTCTCTACATCCTACAGATCCCCCACTTTACAGGCAGGTTATGGGGACCCCCCGGCACCATATTTACAGGAATTTTTCATTTTTATTCTTACCTTTTAAGTCATCATAAAATCACTGCTCCAGTACCCGGACCCCCATACATGTCCCCCAGGGCAGTACCCGACTCCCCATACATGTCCCCCAGGGCATTACCCAGATCCACCATACATGTCCCCCAGGGCAGTACACGACTCCCCATACATCTTTTATGGCCAATAACTTGGGGGTGATCTGCCCATCAGTATTATGGATATGTGCATATGGTGGATGTGGGGTTTCCCTTTTTGTGCGCGTTGTTATTGGTTTTGGTTGTTTTTTTTCTTTTTACTTGTTTGTGTTATATTTGTTGTTATATATTTTTTCTTTATATTGTCTGTTTAAAGAAAAACTTAATAAAAATTATTTGATTAATAAATAAAAAACAAATTGTTGAAGGTTATAATTTCTCAGCTTAGTATTGCTTATGTCACTTTATAGATAGCAGCAGGTACGGTGTGACTGAATGACTAAGCATACTGTGCGACGCTGTCTCATTGCTCAATCAGAGGCATTGATACTTAGTAACATTTCTTGTCAAACCTCCCGAGGTGTGTTGGTGCGCTGTGGATCCGGTCTGGGTGGTGCATCCTAGCGCGAGGAGAAGATGTACCCAGGTATATTGTACCAGCTCCTTCGGGGGGTGAGTGCTACAAGACTATGGCTGGGAGGCTACAACAAATGTTGCCCTAAACAGGCCTTCAAAAGGGCAACTGCTGTCCCTAGGGAGTCCCTTTTCTATAAGACTCTGAAATATGCAAAGAAGGAATCCATGAATGACGGCACCACCGAAACTGTGACTCAATATAGAGGCCGGCATACTCCCCTCAGGGAAATACTTCACATTGGCACTTCCTTACAGAGAACCCGATAATCAGCACATAGAACATCCACACCCGAGATTGTTTCCTGGTAGGAAAGGTCCATGAGGTCCACTGTCACCCCGAGGGGGAGGGGGGAAGGGGCCATTGCATGATTAAAGGAACATTCCACTGTGGAAGCTGCAGCCAATGTCCCCGGATACAACAGAGGACTACAATAACGCTGCCTAATGGATGCAAATATTCCGCTGACCACTACGTGGACTGCACCACCACCACCGGGGGTCATTTACCTCATGACCTGTAATAGAGGCGCATGCTGAGTGGGGGAAACTTTCACAAATGACCGTATTTACCTTATCACTAACGTTCCATGGTCATGGTGCCGATCAGAGGGAACCATGACCCCGGAAGAAGGAATCTAGAGGAAATGCAAGATGGATCTGTACACTTCATGTCTACATATCCAGGTCTCGATGAGGCTCCCAAACTTAGGGGAACTCGGATGTGTCGCCTTACATTATGCAGAACCAGAGGTCTTGCTGCGCTCCTTACCGGAACAAAGAGACCCGTGCAGACGGGTGGGTGCTTTGCAATGACCACGGACGGCACCGCGAGGAACTCAAATGAAGAAATAATGTCACCGGCACTCCGTAATAGTCATTTAGTAAAGTCCATTTAATGACTCATTGCCATTCAATGCAAGCGCTTTCCGGGCCTCAGGGGGTCCCCTTCATCAGGCTCGGAATTGTGCACCCCCCTCTTGTAATGGACGTACACTCTCCCTTCAATAGTAGCCTAGGATATTAAGGTAACACGGACTCTGCTGGGGTGACATCGCACAGGTAACATGGACTCTGCTGGGGTGACACCGCACAGGTAACACGGACTCTGCTGGGGTGACACCGCACAGGTAACACGGACTCTGCTGGGGTGACACCCCACAGGTAACACGGACTCTGCTGGGGTGACACCGCACAGGTAACACGGACTCTGCTGGGGTGACACCACACAGGTAACACGGACTCTGCTGGGGTGACACCGCACAGGTAACACGGACTCTGCTGGGGTGACACCGCACAGGTAACACTGATTCTGCTGGGGTGACACCGCACAGGTAACACTGACTCTGCTGGGGTGACAACACACAGCTAACACTGACTCTGCTGGGGTGACAACACACAGGTAACATGGACTCTGCTGGGGTGACAACACACAGGTAACATGGACTCTGCTGGGGTATGTAGTGGAATTTTGATAGTAACACATATAGTCACATGAATGACCATAAGTATTATTATCATGATTACGTAGCAGTTACACCTCATCATCTTGGGAACCTGGAGAGTATCTGGTTATAATAGAGAGACGTATGTAACACGGAACTATTCCTGCATATTATGATGTAGTTACATAGATCAGTTTATTGTTCTCAGCTTCCTTCACAAGCCCCGCCTCTTCAGTGTCCTAGTTCTGCATAACTTTCATCACATGTAAGCAGATATATGTGTTACATTTCTCTTCATACTGACAATGTATTGTAGAGGATAATAGTCTTGTAGTCACATCTCCACACATCGTATATTCCTGTCCTATCTCTCTCTCTCTCCGTGTATCCTTATTATCCTGATCGATCGATGTGCGTCTCCCTCTCCCACAACAGCATCGGTCAGTGTCCTCTCCTCCTTCAACCCCCACCCAGGATGTCTGCTGACTGCTGGAAATAAAATGTACCTTTCCTCTTCTGCAGCTGTGCTTCACTGCCGCTTTGCTCTTCACTGCTTCTGCCAGGTACATTAAAAAAAAAAAAAATTCTACACGCAGCTACTCAGGAAGGTACCATTTGCACAGGGGAGGGCGGGACCATACCAATTCAACTGTACATAGCAATCTATTACAAACATCATTGCTTGGAGCCTGGGCCCCTCTGGCCACCTGGGACCCTCATAGGAGTACTAATCGTACCCCCCCTGATGGTGACACTGTAGAAAGGTGAAGTGTCCAATTTCTGAAGATTCTGGAACTCGGCACTGGGAGCGTTAAACTTCTACTTCTATATAAAGACTTTCCAGTTCCAAACAGGTCTGACAAAGTGTTTCTTGGAAGGAACTCCGGAGGCAGGAAAAAAACCCCAGAAATATGGGAAGGTTATTCTTGTGACACCTCCTGCAGAGCCACTTCTTACACAACGCTGGGAGCGGCAAACTTCTTCTATCTATATGACGAGAGGAACAAGTCTAAACCTGACCCTAAGACTCAGCGTATTATACACATTGAAGGGGATTTATCAAAGCTGGAGCAGCTGTGCACGGCAACCAATCAGCTAGTTTTTGTTTAAACCTCTTAGTTGTAACGAAAGCGGAGGTCGGGCGGTCCCAGAACTCGATAAGTTAGTACTTTCGATCAATCGATCGATCACCGGCATTTTCAGAAGGGGATCAGAGCTAGTGGCCTCTGTGCTTCCCCAATGGCGAACGAATTGCCATCTAACAATTTGTTGCCATAATTGATTAATAAAACAATTTTTTTTTCTCCCCGTGCTATAATTCTGTTTTGCTTTCATTTTATTTATATTATTCAATTACCATATATTATGCCGTTACTATGGTAATATTACATGCAGAGTCGCCGCGCTACAGTCTGACCACTAGAGGCCAAATATCCCGTGACGCTCTGTCCCACCTTTTCCTCTCATCACGCGGCATTCGGCGGCCATTTTGCCGGAGCCTCTCTTTAGCTCACTTGACGAGGCAGTCGTCATAAAGATGGCTCCTGCACCGAGGACACAAATGGGCAGCAGCTGACTGGAAGGCTCCTCGGACGAGGAGGTCGGTGTGCGCTGCGCATGCGTTGAATGTTCTAATTGATTAGAGGGGCTGTGCAGATTCGAGTCACCAGGTTCCTGGACAGACAGGGAGCTAGAGGAACCAGAGCTTGCCAGGGGCCCCTGAGGGACTTTAATGATGGCCTTAATGCCTGTTTAAAGGTGGGGAAAGTGGCAAGGAAGTGGGTTTAAAATGAAGCTCTCTCGCCCCGATCTGAATGAAACACTCGGCATGGACAAGGAGCGGAGTCACATGATCGAGAGGATCATACACCTCACCCTGGACATCCTGTACCTGCTGACCGGAGAGGTGAGGAGGATTCTGGGAGGTCAGACGACATCACTCTTATCTCTATTCATAACACACAGACCTGACCGGAGAGGTGAGGAGGATTCTGGGAGGTCACATGACATCTCTATTCATAAATCACAGACCTGACCTGAGAGGTGAGGAGGATTCTGGGAGGTCTTATGACATCACTCTTATCTCTATTAATAAAACACAGACCTGACCGGAGAGGTGAGGAGGATTCTGGGAGGTCTTATGACATCACTCTTATCTCTTAACTACCAGGTCACATGACATCACACTGATCTCTATTCATAAAACGCAGACCTGACCGGAGGGGTGAGGAGGATTCTGGGAGGTCACATGACGTCACTCTGATCTCTATTCATAAAACGCAGACCTGACCGGAGGGGTGAGGAGGATTCTGGGAGGTCACATGACATCACACTGATCTCTATTCATAAAACGCAGACCTGACCGGAGGGGTGAGGAGGGTTCTGGGAGGTCACATGACATCACTCTTATCTCTATTAATAACACACAGACCTGACCGGAGAGGTGAGGAGGATTCTGGGAGGTCACACGGCATCACTCTTATTATTTCCTCCCTGTATAGGATTACATAGTCCTGAAGATGTCATACGGTCGGGTCACGCACAGCAGCAGTCCCTGTATATCGGGGGGCTTTGGTCGGACCCCGCCCCCCACCACGAAACTACCACCTCCCCCCCTGACACCGGAGAGGAACAACGACAGGAAGATATTAGAAGTCACCCAGAAGATCATCGAGCTGATGACAGGAGAGGTGAGCGGTGCCGGGGATTCTGGGACATGATCCAGGAACAGACAAGGGATGTGTCTGGAGGGTGACTGTATCATTATGTGTCAGGTCCCATTTTAAGAAGTCACATGACCTTGTTTTGTCCCTCCAGGAGACGAGGTTCCCGTCCAAGGCGGTGAAACAGGAAGTAGAAGACGTCCTGCGATCAGAGGGTGAGAAAAGGTTTCTATTCCCTGATGTGAGGCGCAGGAAGAGTTTTGCTGTATCATCAATCACTCGCAGTCCTTCACCCTTCTTCCGAGTCATTCTTTCCTTATTTTACTGCTTTGGTGTGAATAGCCCGTCGTGTAGTTCCCTATACCGCTCTCTGTTTTCTTTTCACAATGAAGCAGAATGCGCACAACTGGATGAAGCCGAGCCTCGGATCCCAACATCTCCTGGAGCGGAGTCTGTATGAAATAAGCCCGACCCAAACATTGATCGCGTGCCAATAATCTGACCGTGTGTCTCCT
>NW_017306573.1:492872-516946 GCF_000935625.1 Nanorana parkeri
CCGTTCACGGGATACGACCTCCCCCCGCCTGGTGAAAAAGACAAATGCAGCCAAGCGGACGTCAAAGGTTAGAAGGAGAGGTGAGTAATGAATATTTTTTTTTCCTTTACCTAAGAGGTGAAAGGACACTCAGAAGACGATCGTCGCCTTTAATTATGAATATTTGACTCATTTTTTAAGTGCTTTTTTTTTTCTCCATAAAAAAACAAATCTTTTGTGACAAGCCCCACCCCCGAGGAGCTTTGGATTAGTTCATTCCTTTTTCATGCTTATTCAAGCCACGAGCGAATCATTGACCTGTAAAAAAAAAAAACACGTATCTTCGTCTCTGCTCTCTGCAATCACCTGCAGCAAGAATTGATAAAGCCCCTCACGGGGGTTGCTGGGTGTCTACTTCCTGCCGCCTGTTTGTAACTTCCTGTCTGTGCTTCCTGCATTAGGTTTTCATCCTGACGTTCGCACCGCTCGTCTCCCCTCCATTATCTTTTCAGTACGTTGCGGTTTTCTTGCAGGAAGGCCTCGGAAGAGCAGGATCCCGGAGACGGCTCCTAGTCCCCAATCCCCTCTGGGCCCCGAGGACATTGATGTGATCACAGAGGACTTCCAGGTAGACTGGCACTTGGTTAAAGCACTTGAGTAGCACATCCAAAGGGAGGAAGTGTAGCCTGGGAACCAGGCACAAGAGAGCTTGGTGGTCCCTTTCTTGAGTAGACACATGCGTGATTAGGGCCACCATAGGCATTACTGAAAGGTCTTATTCAGGGGGAGGGGCTTAGAGAAAGGTCTTAGCCAATTGTTGGACACAAACAGCGTTCCTCCTTTTTAATTTGGATTTCTGTGTGGTTGGCGGAGATTAGAGTGAAGCCGAGGAGGCGGTGGCCCCGGGGGATGACCGGCAGAGCAAAGAGCGGGAGGAAGTCACTAAAGAGCTTCATACAGGTGAGTCCGGGTTCCTGTGTTCTATATAAGGGGTTGTGTGTGCCGAGGCCGATGGCAAGGACGAGCATGACGCCCCCCCTGACATCTCCATCCATCCCGGAAGACGCAGGTCAGGCTTGTGGGGCATCTGATGGGGGTTGTGAGGCGTTTGACTTTCTCAGTCTCCAACCGTAACATGGAAATGTGAAACATCCAATGTACACAGAGCCGGAGGACTGTCAGCAGATGGCGTCCTAATAAAGTTTTGTTCACAAAAAAGAAACTTTCCACCTTTTTATAGATTTTGTGTTATAATAAAGTCATGTGAACCTTCAATGTAACCTCGACACTAACCCTCCCTGTAACCCCAACACTAATCCTCCCTGTAATCCCGACACTAACCCTCCCTGTAACCCCAACACTAACCCCCCCTGTAACCCCAACACTGACCCTCCCTGTAACCCCAACACTGACCCTCCCTGTAACTCCGACACTGACCCTCCCTGTAACCCCAACACTGACCCTCCCTGTAACCCCAACACTGACCCTCCCTGTTAACCCAACACTGACCCTCCCTGTAACCCCAACACTGACTCTCCCTGTACCCCCGACACTGACCCTCCCTGTAACCCCGACACTGACCCTCCCTGTAACCCCCGACACTGACCCTCCCTGTAACCCCCGACACTGACCCTCCCTGTAACCCCCGACACTGACCCTCCCTGTAACCCCCGACACTGACCCTCCCTGTAACCCCCGACACTGACCCTCCCTGTAACCCCCGACACTGACCCTCCCTGTAACCCCCGACACTGACCCTCCCTGTAACCCCGACACTGACCCTCCCTGTAATCCTAACACTAACCCTTCTGCCTCCAGGATCTGGCAGAGATGGTACTTTCCTGGCTATGGTCCGTAGACTTCCATTGGTGGAGGGATTCCGATGACTTTAGGTGCCGCCATCTTTCATTTCCTCGTCTCCTCTCATTGGATATAAACCATAAAGAAGCCATTTGTAATTACATAATTGTCCCCTCTGTAGGGCGGAGCCAGCACAAGCTTCGGTCTCTGCCAGTGATAGAAGTGGGAGAGGACGAGGATGACAGTGAAGAAAACTCCAAACGTGTCTGCAGACGTGAGTATGATGTGTAATATTTCTCCCTCAGGGGCCCGTCACGGCCCTTCCTGCTGATGGTCCCAATTTGTCATCCTTCTCACGCAGGGAAAAGGTGGCACCGGCCCAAGGGGGCGGCACTATCGGTTACTGGGGAGGAGGAGAGCGGAGAGAGTCCCCGCAAGGATTCGGACTGGGAAATCCCTGCAGGTCGGTATTCCATTCACCGTTGCCGAAATATATCGGAACCATCGCCCATAGAAGTGTTCTAGATGAAAATAACACCCTCAACCCAAACGCTGAAGGACTTCCTGATCATGTGATCACATGATCAAGAGCCCCCCCTACCGACTCCCTAACTTCATTTTGATTCACTGATCTTGTTCCACAGATGGCTCCCTACTCAACATCTCCTCCGATGGTCCCGGCCTGTCTAAGGACAACGGTTCAGAGGACACCATCGTTAAACTTAGTCTGGGCGAGGTCCAAGAGGAGGAGGAGCTTACCGATGTCTGCCGCAACGGCAAGAAAAAAACCTTCACCTGCCTGGACTGCGGGAGGTGCTTTGCGTCCTCGGAGCAGCTCGAATCGCACCGCAAAGTTCACACCGGAGAGGCGCCCTTCTCCTGCACAGCCTGTTGGAACTCCTTCGCCAGCTCTGAGGAACTCGGAGAGCACCTCCGGGTCCACACCTCGGAAAAGCTGTTCGCTTGCTCCCAGTGTGGCAAATGCTTCACCATCAAGTCCAACCTAATCGCCCACCGCCGGGTGCATACGGGTGACAAACCCTTTGCCTGTGCCGAATGCGGACGGCGCTTCGCCCTCAGGTCCTCACTGGAGACCCACCTTCCTGTCCATGCCGTTGAAAAGCCCTACCCTTGTGTGCTGTGCGGCAAGTGCTTCACCACCAGTGGACGCCTCGCCGTCCACCAGACCACCCACACGGGGGACAAGACCTACGAGTGCGAGGACTGCGGCAAAATCTTCACCACCAGCAGCAGCATGAACCGGCACCGGAGGACGCACACTGGCGAAAAGCCGTACTCCTGCATGGTGTGTGGCAAGTGTTTTAACCGCGAGACCAACCTCTACCGACACCAGATGATCCACACGAGATGAGGACCTTTTCATGAATACTATTTATAGGGCCAGTCGGGGGGAAAAGCTGATTTCTTTCCCATCCATTGAGGGGCAACGGAGTTCAGATACTGTAGGGTTATACTGCCAACTACAAGAAGATTAATTTCTCCTCTACCCAGCATGCTTCAGTTTTCTGCTTGTGACATCTTTTCTCTAGCTCTGTTGAGAAGAGTATAACCAATTTTGGCAAGCCTTTTTTTTTGTGGATTTCTTCATCAACCTGTTTGGTCGGTTCTGGGTGAGCAGACTCTCGCTTGGTCCAGGTTTCGGTGCTCCCTTCCATATGGAGTTCCATATGGAGACCCATTCTATCTTGGTCTTGAGCAACAGGTTGATTCTCCATGTTCTCCCTGTGGACACATTGGTACGGTGCCCTATCTAGTAGGGGACTTGGTCTCATTGGGTATCAGATGATGGTACTTGTTTTTGGTGGGTTCTGGTTGATCAGAATCTTGCTTGGTCTAGGCTCTGGTACCCCCTTCCATATGGAGTAATTCCCGTTTGGTGGTGACCAATTCTGTCTTGGGCATCAGATTGATTCTCCATGTTCTCCCTCTCGTCACATTGGTACGGTACCCTATCTACTAGGGGACTCAACCTCATTTAGTATCAGATGATGGTACCTGTTTTTAGTGGGTTCTGGTTGGTCAGACTCTTGCTTGGTCTAGGCTTTGGTACCCCCTTCCATATGGAGTCATTCACCTCTGGTGGTGACCCATTCTATCTTAGTCGTGAGCACCAGGTTAATTATACATGATCTACCTGTGGTCACATTGGTAGCGGTGCCCTATCTAGTAGGGGACTTGGCCTCATTTGGTATCAGATGATGGTACCTGTTTTTGGTGGGTTCTGGTTGAGCAGTTTCTTGCTTGGTCTAGGTTTTGTTACCCCCTTCCATGCAAAGTAATTCCCCGATGGTGGTGACCTATTCTGTCTTGGTCTTGGGCATCAGGTTGATTCTCCATGTTCTCCCTCTGGTCATATTGGCAGGGTGCCCAGTCTGGTAGCTAAATCGTCCTCATCTGGTACCTGTTTTTGGTGGGTTCTGTTTGATGAGACTCTTGCTTGGTGCAGGTCCCCTCCATATGGTATAATTTACAACTTGTGGTGACCAATTATGTCTTGGTCTTGAGCATCAAGTAGATTCTCCATGTCCTCCCACTGCTCATATTGATAGGGTGCCCTGTCTTGTAAGGGGCTCATCCTCATCCGGTATCTGATCTAGGTCATGGTCCTTCAGGTGACTCTTTGAGACCAGTTGGGCCTATTAGCAGTTGTTACTCACCCCTCAGTGGGGCTGCATTTGGACCTCCCAGTAGTATATGAAGTCCTGTCCCCCTTAATGGACCAAAACACACCAATACTCACCATAAAAATATTTTCTTGGAGTCCATTGAGGGACACCAATCCCACCCCTCTGTGTTTATGTTCATGCTCTCATTGCAGCTTGCTACAAAATCAGGCATGCTGGGTAGCAGAGGGGTTCCACCAGACTGGCCTACCATATTTTTGTTTCTGGAGTCCAATCCGCTTGTAGGTGGCAGTATAACCCGACAGCATATGGCTTCCTATGTCCCTCAATGGACTTCAAGAAGAGGAGTTATGGAGAGATCCCAGTGAATCATCTTTTTTGAGATCTCTTTTCGTGTGTTCTCATCCCCGCCCACCCGTCATAACCATAGCATAGATGTCTTCACTGCATTCCTCTGCCCGGATTGTCTCGCCGTCGGAGTCACGCACAAATACAAAAAGCCTATCGGTGATCCAGCCTACCCGGGTCCACCAAAAACTTTATGCAGAACAATTGTGATGGACTGTCCCTTTTAATACAAACATTTTCTCTGGTTTTCATGGCATTCGGCCATTTCATGTCCTTCCACTGATGGAAAAGTCAATACTGTCCGCCCACGGATACTTTTCATTATGCGCATCACTGGGTGTCGTGTATTTTACTGCATTTTTTTACCTCCATCTTTCATATTTTTAATTTAAAAAAAAAACAACTATTTAATGATTTGTGTGAATTTGCATAAAATTTACCCCTGCTGCTAACCAGCTGAAGTCATCTCTCAGGCTGCCTCCCGTGAAGTGCAGGAGTGAGCAACATCCCATGTTATCTGTAGTCTCCTTATCAACTGCCCCTGTTATTTATGCATAACTGGGTCCAGGCAGCTAGGTCAACTCCAATGCCTGATGGTATTCGGTTAGTTTGGTCAATATTTCTCGCTGTTTTATATAATTTTTATCCAAATATTTTACCAATAAACATCTAAAGCAGTTTGCCCACCAGGATTCCCACAGCACTGCGACGGCTGTTTGCTTTCTGACTATCTCTCTCCAATTGAGTCTGTCAATTCAAGTCTGTATAAAGCCAGAGGGAGGGAAGCGCCACTGCATCATCTAATGTTTCCTCCCCTTCCTGATTGTCCCTGGCCCCGCCTTTTCATTAATTGTATTTCAGTCCCATCAATCATGGAGGCTCAGCATCGGATGTGGGCGTTACCTTAGCAAATACAGCCTGCCTGGAAACGCAATGATTTCAGTCCCATCAATCATGGAGGCTCAGCATCGGATGTGGGCGTTACCTATGCAAATACAGCCTGCCTAGGAACGCAATGTCATATTCATGAGGCGGAGTCCAAGTCAGTCTTGGGTCATCAGTTTTTGATCACATGATCCAAGAGCTTCCTGTATCTCTCAGGGTCTGCGGTGGAGAGATCAATACGCCAGTGCTCCCAACTCCGCCCATTATAAACCAGCTAACGTCACAGCCCTGCCCCCCTTCTATCTCAGAATCTTGACCCGTCTTCAGCATACTCAATGGTGTATACTATACAACAAATCTAACCAGCAAAGTGGGGTCCCGTCCCCTTAATTGCTGCAGGAACTGGGCGGAGTTGGGAACTCGTGCAGAGATGTCACCGATGCAGTCCCCAAGAGAATGTTGTGGGGCGCTAAATACGCTTCCAAGTCCAATTGGACGAAGCCTTCAAGGAACTGTCCACTATCACCTTACAGCACCTCGCTAATGATGGGAGGGTTTAAAACGCTCACCTTGACACATTAATAGCTTTTAGTCCTGTTGAAAGCTACAGATTTCAGCTGCTGAAACCCAACCTTGTCCTATAACATCAGTCACCTCTGCTTAAACTAACATCTAAGTTCTGCCTTCGAGAGGCTATGGAAATTATGACTGTGCACCAGGAATCGAACTATGTAGAACCTTAACTAGGAATTTGGGAGGACTATGGGCCCACCTCCTGGCTACACACAAAGACAATTTGAGAAGGAAGGTGGGAGCCCACATGGGAAACTTTGGCACGTAGGACAGATTGTGAGTATGCAAATGCCTGCCCCTGAGGTCTCAGCTGGTAAGCCAACCCCTATCTGCTTGGAGGTAGTCATTAAGTGATATGGCTCAAGGCCTGGTGGCACATAAGACCATATGGTTACCATGATGGGCTTTAATTGCGTCAATGATGGCTGTAGTCTTCCTTCACGCGGTTGTCACTCCATTAAGCAAATTTTGGCAAGCTCTTGGTTGCAGATTGTATATACCCAAACGTTTGTGTTAGGAGAGGTCTTAAGCTTGGTTAACCAATCAGCTTGGTCCTCCAAACGCCAGACTGGAACCAGCCTGCTGATCTAAATGGCACAGGACACATAGGTGGTCATGGAAAAATCCCTCAAACATGAGGAGGACCTGCTAACCGACTCTGCTTGGCTTAGTGGTACCTACTTCTGGGGCGTTGAATATGTTTCCAAGTCCAAGAGGACAAAGCCTTAAAGGAACTGTCCACTATCTCCTTCCAGCAACTTGCTAAAGATTGGAGGGTTGAAAACGTTCACCCTTAACATTAATAGCTTTTAGTCAGTTTGGATGCTACGGATCTGCGCAGCTGAGATCCAACCTTGTCTTATAACAAGCCACCACTGCCTGAACTGATATTTAGTTTCTGCCTTTGAGGGGCACAGGAGAGGGTAGTACAATTGAACTAGGTAACGCCTTAACTAAAAGTTTGGGAGGACTATGGACCCACCTCCTGAATACGCACAAAGACAATTTGGGAGGGAACGTTGGAACCCACACAGAAAATTATGGCACATACAGCAGATTGTGAGTTTTTAAAGGCCCGCCCCTGAGGTCTCGGCTGGTAAGCTAACCCCTAACATGTAAAGGGGAGTACATCTGTTAAAGGAGGACATATCCTTTAATTGTCACTTAATAACAACCTTACAAAAAAAACAGACCAATTGAAGTGCTAAGAAGGATGGCAGTTCAAAGGCAACATTCAGTTATGAGTGCAGAGCAGTCCTGGTACACAGCAGGTTAGTCCGTGATGCTTGAGAGTTAGTGCAATGCATTTCACGCAGAAGAAGAGTCTGTGATTGGATGGCGAGATCTCAGTGTATGTGCAACTTAGACAACAGGTTAGCCTGTGACCACGTGGTAATGTCACAAGGTGCGCACCTAACTGAATGATGCATCAAAAGTGAGCGCAGTGCAATCTGTAGCTTGATGTCATAGGCAGGTGGAGATAGGCCGGTTTCTTCAGCCAAATCAAGCATTGCAAGGAATAATCTTGCAGTGTGGAAACCTAGCAGGAGCGTGGGGGCCAGTTGAGGAGACCAAATTGTTCTGTGATGGACCTTCGATCGCCTTCTTTGAAGGTAATGGCTATCTCAGACCTGTCTCTTCTGTCCTCCCAATATACCATCATGAGGAGGAGAAAGGTTTCAGCAAGAGCAAACCTAGAGGAAAAAAAGGTCTCCAAGGTGACTTGTAGAAGGAGAAAACATGTCTAAAGTCTTGTTGAAGGACAAAAATGGTGCAAGATTCAGTGGTGGTCCATGACGGCCCACAAGGCGTGAACAAAAAAAAAAGGACAAAAAGTTCAGAATCGAGGTGGGTTGAGGGGCATTCATGGTGGAGGACTACATGAAAATCTGAATTATTCCAAATTTGGTACCCTCCTAAGAAGCTCCAGATAGTAGAAAACCCCTCCTATCCTCGTTGCCACCCAAACCACATTCAGACCGGCGGGTCTTGTTTGTCTACTGATAGTAAAGTCTGTAGCGCAAGTGGTTTGTGCCGATGTGCCTTCTTTGATGGGCCTTGTATGTCTACCGATGGCAAAGTCTCTAAGGGCGTGTGGCGAAGTGCCTTCTCCGGTGGAGTCTCGGTGATCTTATGTGTGCTCTGGTGCTTCACGAGTGTCGACCGGTGCGCAAACCTCTGGCCGCACTGAGGGCAAGGGAAGGGCTTTTCCCCCGTGTGAACTTTCTGGTGCTCGACAAGGTTTGACTTGCGTGCAAAGAACTTGCCGCAGAGCGTGCACTCGAAGGGCTTTTCCCCCGTGTGAGTCTTCTGGTGTTCCAGGAGGTTGAACTTGTGGCCGAAGTTCTTCCCACAGTCGGAGCAGGAGTAAGGCTTCTCTCCCGAGTGGACTTTCTGATGGGCAATGACTTTCGTCTTGTGCGTGAAGCACTTGCCGCATTCGGCACAAGGGTACAACATCTCGCCTGTGTGGATCCGCTGGTGCTCGATGAGGTTTGACCTGTAGGCGAAACACCGGCCGCACTCCGCACAGGCGTAGGGTCTTTCCCCGGTGTGGATGCGTTGGTGACGGGTCATCTTTGACTTCTGGATGAAGCTTTTTCCGCAGTAGGAACAGGAATAAGGCTTTTCCCCGGTATGGATCTTTTGATGGTCTATGAGGCTGGTCTTGTGCGCGAACCGCCTGCCGCACTCGTCGCAGGAAAACGCCTTTTCGTGCGTGTGCGTTATCTGGTGTGAGAGGAGTTTGGCTCTGTAGTTGAAGGATTTGCCACAGTCCGGACAAGGGAACCGTCCTTCCACTCGGTTAGGGGGGTTAGGACTGGAGTGGTTGACGTCATGGCCGCCTTGGGTGGAGGGAGCAGAGGGCACGGCAGGGCTGTGGAGGGCTAGTTTGATTTTCGGGACGATGGGGTGCTTTGTTGTAGACTCTGCAGGAGGACCCTCCTCTTTTATTTCAACATCTGGAGGAGCTGGATGGTGCGGTGATGGGGACGTGGACACGGAACGGTAATGTCCATCTGCCAGAAGGAAAAGAAAAGCGTTAGGGACCAGAAGCAGATTAGGATGTTTTCATCTAACCAGTTCATGGCAGATTCTTCCCTTTCTTCCTGATTGCCTTCCTCTGGACCGTCCCTTTTCAGTTTTTTTTCAATCATGTAGGGTCAACCTGAAATGTGGGCGTTACCTATGGTGGTCTGTATGCAAACGCAGCCTGCCCATCAACGCCCACTCCTCCAGACGCCCATTAATGCATTTTGATATTTGCATAACTCCTCCTAAGAGCCAGCCCACTGCTTGCATCAGGGCTGTAGGCTCATGAGGGGCGTATGGGGCAGAGTGCTGTGAGGTTTTCAGGAAGCTATGCACAGCACCCTGCCAGCCTCTCACCCTCGCCCTTTTCCATCCTCATCCTTCCTCATTCCTCTCTTCCCTTCTCATCAGTTCCTTGCTCTTCTTCCTTTCCTCCTCTATCATTTACTTCCTCATTCCCATCTTGTCAGTCCCTATCCCTTTCTTTCTTTGCTAAACCTCTGTCATGTCCTTCTCTTCGCTTCTTGTCAGTTTCTTGCTCTACCCTCCTTCTCTATGATTTCTCATCATTCCTCTCTTTTCTTCTCTTGTCTGTTTCTTTTTCTCCCCACCTTCCCCTTCTTCATTTTCTCCACCTCTGTAATCTCCTTCCTCTCTTCTCTTCTTGTCGGTCTCTTGCTCTACCCACCTTCCTCGTCTTCCTTTGCTCCTCCTCTATCATTTCCTTCCTCATCGTTCTTCTCTTCATGTCCCTGCCTTCCCTTCCACCCTAAGCCTTCCTCTCTTTCCCTAAAACCTTCATACTACAGCAAACTAGATTCAAATATCAATGTAGAAAACTATCTCACTCACAAAATACACCAAAACCTCCAATAACCAATCAACCGGACAAAGGACAACCCGCCTACTGTATGATGTATAGGCAGTAAGCAATCATAGCACTGGTTGTAATCAAAAAGACCTTTTCAGTGGTATGTGTCTTGAATGGTCTGCTCAAGTGTGATGACCCCGGGCTCCACAGTTAATGACATATGGTTTCCTCATGAGGAGAAGACATTGTTGTAATGACTGAGGAAGGAGGATCTCTTCTGGACTTTTATTACTCACCTGTGCTGATCTCCACTGGAACTTCCTCCTCTTTGATTCTATAGTCAGCTTCCTCCGTCTCCTGATCGACCTCCAGGAACACAATGTTCAGATCTTCCTAAAGTCATGAACATCAAGTCATATTTTAGCTGGATAGATAAGTAACTATATGCAAAGTTGGAACAATGGGGAGCCCAAAGTATCTAACTACCTGATACTCATCTGAGGTGTTGTGATCCTCCTGAGGGATCTCCTGATGTTCCAGAGGGATCTCCTGATGTTCCAGAGGGATCTCCTGATGTTCCAGAGGGATCTCCTGATGTTCTTGAGGGATCTCATGATGTTCCTGTGTGGAGTCCCGGGAATAGAGAGAACTTGGACATCTCTGTGGAGTATCTTTGTTACTGGATCCATCTGTAGGAAACACACACACTGACTGAATACATTGTTTCTATGTCTTTATATCAGAGGATGTGTGTGTCTAGGGGGATCCTCAATACTCAAGAAATGAAAGTCTCCTCTTACCCGGTGATGTGAGGGGCGTCCGGTTCTCCTTAATGGCGTCCTTGTAGAGATCCCGATGTCCTTCTAGATACTCCCACTCCTCCATGGAGAAATAGACGGTGACATCCTGACACCTTATAGGAACCTGACACACACAATGATACAGTCACCCTCCAGACACATCCCTTGTCTGTTCCTTGGACCATATCCCAGAATCCCCGGCACCGCTCACCTCTCCCTTCAGCAGCTCAATTATCTTGTTGGTGGCCTCCAGAATCTTCTTATCATTGCTTCTCTCCGTAGTCCGGGAGGGAGCTGAAGGATCGCCATGCTTATTTATGGGTCCATAATTCTACATAATATAATGTAGTAAAAATAAATGTCACTGAATCCTCTTCATCAGGTCTGTGTTTTATGAATAGAGATAAGAGTGATGTCATGTGACCTCCCAGAATCCTCCTCACCTCTCCGGTCAGGTCTGTGTTTTATTAATAGAGATAAGAGTGATGTCATGTGACCTCCTAGAATCCTCCTCACCTCTCCGGTCAGGTCTGAGTTTTATTAATAGAGATCAGAGTGATGTCATGTGACCTCCCAGAATCCTCCTCACCGGTCAGGTCTGTGTTTTTATTAATAGAGATAAGAGTGATGTCATGTGACTGCCCAGAATCCCCCTCACCTCTCCGGTCAGGTCTGTGTTTTATTAATAGAGATAAGAGTGATGTCATGTGACCTCCCAGAATCCTCCTCACCTCTCCGTTCAGGTCTGTGTTTTATTAATAGAGATTAGAGTGATGTCATGTGACCTCCCAGAATCCTCACCTCTCCGGTCAGGTCTGTGTGTTATTAATAGAGATAAGTGTGATGTCATGTGACTCCCAGAATCCACCTCACCTCTCCGGTCAGTAGGTAGAGGATCTTCAAGGTGAGTTTAATGATTCTCTTATTGATGCGTCTCCTTTCCTCCTCCATACCGCAGGCTCAGATCATGGGATCGGGTGCTGATGGCAGTGGAGATTAAAGGAATTCTAGGGGAGAAAGGAAGAAACCTCATCTTATGTGAGAGGAGGACACTTTAAATATGGGAACCTGTTCTCCTTTTAGCATTTCAGATTAAACATACTTTATTGTTCCTCCCTTTCAATGTCAGTCTATGGGGTCAGGATCATTGGACTGTCCATAGGATGAACTCGGCAGGAATTGTTAGCACATTGCCTTATTAACAGTTGGCCACTAGAGGGCGTGCTTACCGATGGGTTGACAACTATGCTGCACTGATCCTGAATCCAGAGCAGAGTTGTCACCCTCATGTAGGCTGTACCTACTTACACTCCAGTGGGAGCTGTTGCAGGGGGTGTGGCTATCGGCATTGTCACTGTCGATTCATCAGAACTGGTCACACCTACTCCCTCCCACTACCTTCTGGATTGGTTGCACTGTTGCTGCACCCCTCCCTCTGTAAGCTGCAGTGTTTGGGCAGGGGAGTGTGTGACACAATGGAGGAGGATTTGGCTCAGTCAGGAAGTTTATTGAGGCTCCTTTATAATATCTGGATCTGGTACTTGTTCATAGATGGGAGCCTTTTAAATATATCCAATGACAGGTCCACTTTAATAATTATAACAACAACAATACTCATCCGAAAAAAAAAATAATCATCAGAACATTTGTGGGATCAAATATCCCAAAAAGTGTCCAAAATGTACAGAGCTGAGCCGGCGACACCAAGATCCGCGGGTGAACCCCGCTCCGACAGAACCTCGGGGTCACCCTTCATAGGAGCAACCCCCACCCAGCTCCCCTCCACCTAACACCCAGCCTTGTCCCTCTAATGCTCACTATGCAGAGATCACCCACCTGACTGCAGGAAGTCAGCAGCTGAGCTTCAGGAGCCTGATGTCACCCGCAGTGGCCAGGAGGCGGCAGGGGATGATGGGTAATCATGTGTGTCCTCTTTACAGCAGGAACTATTCCCATGCTTTCGTTTAAAGAGCACCGCTCAGCACTTTGCTGCCGGCCATCTTCCCGGAGACCAAGGGTGGCCTGACCCTTAACAAATCACTGCTGCCGGCTTCTCCAAACCTTGTCTGCTGTTTGACCTCTAGTGTCCAAGGCTCTGTCACATGACCTGACACTAGAGGCATTGGCGGCCATCTTTAGTAAGGGAATGTTGCCCTTTTACAAAAATATGGAAAAATTTGTGTGTATAGATTTTCTGCAACACATAGATTCGATAGATTATATACATAGATAGACAGATGGATCGATCGATTAGATCATATAGGTATATAGATGATTTATAGATGAAGGATGGATAGATAGATGAAGGATGGATAGATAGATGGGTGATGGATGGATGGATAGATAGATGATTGATGGATAGATGGGGGATGGATAGGTGGGTGATGCATGCATAGATGATTGCTGGATGGATAGATAGATAGATGGGTGATGGATGGGTGATTGATGGATGGATAGATGATTGCTGGATGGATAGATGGGTGATGGATAAATAGATAGATGGGTGATGGATAGATAGATAGATGGGTGATTGATGGATGGATAGATGATTGATGGGTGTTGGATGGAAAGATGGGTGATGGATAGATAGATGATTGTTGGATGGATAGATAGTTCCGTCACAGCCTGGTGACATCTGGACGCAGCCCCGGTGGGATCTGGACACAGCCTGGTGACATCAGGACGCAGCCCCGGTGGGATCTGGACACAGCCTGGTAAGTACTTGGTCTTAAAAAAGCGGTGTCGGGACATCCCTAATTTCCAGGGCGCCATCTTTATCCACCGCCATAGCGAATGGAAATCTGAGAGCCCTCTGCAGTTGGGGCATGCATAATACAATGCTTGGGATTCGGGGTGGCTGTGCAGTTCTTCGTTGTGTTCACAAATGTCTGACAGCAATGGGCTGGATCTTGGGAGGAGTTATGCAAATATCAAAATGCCTTGATGGGTGGTTGTCAGCTTGGAGGAGTGGGCGTTCCTAGGCAGGGTATTTCTGTACAGACTGTCCAAGGTCACGCCCACATTGACGCTGAGGCTCCATGATTGATTTGAAATCCAATAAAAGGGGCGGGGGTAGGGACAGTCAGGTTGGGGAGGAAAGAACTAGATGATGCTCGATGTCCAAGAATCGGGGCGGACACTTATTCGGGCGGACTGAGTAAATCAGACAATTATGTTTTGTTAATAACTTTATTCAATACATGTTGTCTGCACTAGACATATAAATAGTACATTGTGTAATCAGTTATATCCAAAGCTAGTGACAATGGTGGAGCGACAGATGGTGGGTGGTCCCTCCCTTCCTTAAAGGGGCAATCTGGCGAAACAGCAAACTTTCATCTGGCTTGTGTTCCTGCCTTGTTGTTCTGGTGCCTATGTCGGCCAACCGGCCTCTGTAAACTTGCCATCTGAGAATTTCAGGCCAGGTGTTCCCGGATTTTGAGCTCTGCCCTCTGTAGGCTGCAGTCCTAAGCAAGTGCTGGTATATGGGGGCGGGTGGAGCAGCGGGGTGGTGTAGCGGTTTGTCTTTACTTAATTGGCTTTTGACTCACGCATGGGCCAGTCCAGCTTCTGACTCACGCTTGGGCCAGTCCGGCTTCTGACTCAAGCATGGGCCAGTCCAGGCAACTTATGACTCAATAATGGGCCAGCTTGGCTTCTGATTGACGCAACAACCACAACAACGCAACAACCACAACAACCTTCCTACATCTTCCGTACTCCACTTAGGAGACCTGTAATGTGTAAGACCCCAAATGGAAGAGTCGCATCTCTTCATAAGGACTGTGGCAGGCCTATGGAACTGGCTACTCAAGGGCAGAAGTCCCAAAGCTGATAGGCCTGGGACATTCCCAGCTCTGCCCTCAGCATAGATGTCTCATGGTCCCTGGTAGGCTTTACGCTTATTATACCCTTACAAAGCATGCAGCAGTGAGACTCCCCGGTGGGAAGGCAATGAAATAAGAAGTCAGTGGAATATCGGTTTTGGGCGGCCTGGTCCTTTTTACCCCTCAGTCTTGGCATGTTTCAGCTGGTGCCTGAGGAGGCGAGCCATCTGGACGAAGGCCCTCCCACACTCCCCGCAGGAATAAGGCTTTTCCCCTGTATGGGTTTTCCAATGGCTGTTCAGGTCCGTCTTTGTGGTGAAACCGATCTTGCACTCTGGGCACTGGAAAGGCTTCTCGCCCGTGTGCCACCTCCGATGTTTCACCAGGTCGGCCCTCCAGGCGAAGCACCGTCCACACTCCTCACAGGTGTATGGCTTCAGCCCGGTGTGGCTCCTCTGATGAATGACAAGGTTGGAGCTAGTGTAGAAACTCTTGCCACACTCGGTGCACGGGTAAGGCTTTTCGCCAGTGTGGATTCTGAGGTGCTTGATGTAATAGGACTGGCTGGAGAAACTCTTTCCACACTCGGGGCAGGTATAAGGCTTCTCGCCAGTGTGGACCCGTTGGTGGTTCACCATTTCCGACTTCCAGGTGAAATTCTTGCCGCACTCCGAACAGGTATACGGCTTCTGCCCCGAATGGGCCTTATGATGTAGCATGAGGTTGGACCGGGAGCCAAATGTCTTCCCGCACTCAGAGCAGGAGTACGGACGCTCCCCGGTGTGTGTTCTCTGGTGCTTCACCAAATAAGACTTAATGGAAAACCCTTTCCCACACTCCGAACAGACATAGGGCTTCAGCCCGCTGTGGATACGCTGGTGGACAACCAAGTCTCCCTTCCAGGCGAAGCTTTTGCCGCATTCAGAGCAGGAGAAGGGCTTCTTCCCCGAATGGATCTGTCGGTGTTTGAAAAGGTGAGAGTTCTTCTTGAACGACTTGCCACACTCGGCACACGAGAAGGGCTTCTCTCCCGAGTGAATGCGCCGGTGAGAAACCAGGTTCTCCTTTCGAGTTAAAGACTTACCGCATTCCTCGCACGTAAAGAGTTTTTTGCCCAGGTGGGTTTTTTTGCGGGAGGGAAGGTCGGTCTCCGGGTCCGTCTGGCGCTCATTGGCGTGATCGGAAAAATGTTCTGCGTCCTTCGAGAAGTCAGTTGGTCTGGGTGACTTCTGATGCCTGCTGTTGATGGATGAGGGAACAGTCAACTCCTCTTGGTTAACTTCTTCCACTTGGTGTGTCTTGGATTCAACATTGAGATTCTTCACATTGTTGGAGATCTTCAACCGCCTTGTTGAACCACGAAGCCTCATGTTACAGCTGGAACGGGCGATGGTCTCTGCTTGGCCAGTCTGCTGGATTTTGGGGTACACAGTAGGATGTCCAATGTTGTTCAAGAGAAGAGATGGTTGAGGTGGATGGCGTGACCTTGTGCTGTATTTTGATAGGGTCGCGGCCACATCTCTGCCAACTACACCACTCTGACGTGTTTTGGGGCCATTGGTGAACGCCTCAACGTTATTCAGAAGACTGTCCGGTCTAGGGGCATTGAGACACCACGGGTTAAAGTTTGGGGACATGAATCTCCCAGCTTGAGGGCTTTGGGTGATTTTGTCATGAACCAAATTGCGACACACATAGATGAGGGGAAATGTTCCAGAGTCAAAACCATCTGTAGGGACGAAAGAGTTTTGGAAAGTTTAGGACTTCAAAAGCTCAACCCAAGCTTTAAAAAAGAAACAAGTGTGGCAGCACATCAACTGTGGGTAGATGAGTAGGGTTACATGGAAGAAGGGTTATATGGAGAAAGGATACATGGAGGAAGGATGATACAGAAAAAGAGTTTTATGGAAGAAGTTAGGGATGCAACAATACCGATACTAGTATCGGTACTGATACCGAGTATTTGGACGAGCTCCAATACTTACCCAGATACCGGAACTTCCGGTCAGAGGGCGATCTCCCTCTTCCCCAGCAGTGGGAGCATGGAGCCAGCTTCCGGGCCAATCAGGAAGCCAGGTGACCAGTTTTGACCCGCCTCCCTGATTGGTAAGGAAGCCAGCTTCCTAGCCAATCGGGAAGCCGAGCAGCACATCATGACCCACCAACCGGCTTTCTGATTGGACAGGAAGCCAGGCTGCCTTGCAGTGTCGTGAGGGAAGTGAGGCCGGTTTTCTTTCAATAGAACACTGGCGTCCCAGGCAATCAGGAAGCCGGGCGGCGATACAGATGCCGGTATTGGCAAGTACCAAAAAATATATATATTGGTACTCGATACTGAAAAACCGCTATCAATGCATCCCTAGAAGAAGGGCTACATGGAAGAATAGCTTTATTGCAGTAGGGTTACATGGAGGAAGGATTTTGGGAAGAAGGGTTATAGGGAAGAAAGGTTACATGCAAGAAGGATTGTATGGGAGAAGTGTTACATGGAAGGAGGGTTATGCAGGAGTTGTCTTCAGTTTACTTTAAGACACTCTTGCCATGAAGTGTTTGTCAATCAGGGTGGCAGGACCACCCACATGCCCACTTTCCTCCCTGATGACTTGGCTGTGTAGCACAGGCAGAGGGAGGAGACAGCCTGAGATTTAGTTTAAAACCCTTCGAATAGACAACTCACAATTCCGTTCTAAGAGAGCTGGAGTCTATTAGAGGCTGATGGCTCCTGACTCCCCCCACTAGACACATTCCTTCCCCCCATTACTGTCTACTGACAGAGGAGGGGGGAGAAGAAGAGATTGTTGTAGTGACTGAACAAGGAGAATCTGGGACTCTTTTCTGGAATTTGGGGCCAATTCCTCACCTGTGCTGAACGCCGGAGAACATTCCTTCTCACACGGCTCATTACCCCTCACACACGGCTCTTCTGCTTCTTCCTTCACTTCAACCTTAACAGCAATCAGGCCGTCACCCTGGAGAACACAAAAGGAACTTTTAAAATGAATATTTTAAACAGAACGCTAATAATGACTTCAGTATTATCACTGGTGTCACTTACAGAATGGCCCTGAAGGACCTTGTGAACATCCAGAGGGATCTCCTGATGTTCCTGTGTGGAATCCCGGGAATACAGAGGACGGGCCTGAGGGATCTCCTGATGTTCCTTTGTGGAATCCCGGGAATACAGAGGACGGGGACATCCCTCTGGGGTATTTCTGTTCCTGGATCCATCTGTAGGAAACACACACACTGACTGAATACATTGTTTCTATGTCTTTATATCAGAGGATGTGTGTGTCTAGGGGGATCCTCAATACTCAAGACATAAAAGTCTCCTCTTACCCGGTGATGTGAGGGGCGGCCGGTTCCCCATCATGACGTCCTTGTAGAGATCCCGGTGTCCTTCTAGATACTCCCACTCCTCCATGGAGAAATAGACAGAGACATCCTGACACCTTATAGGAACCTGACACACACAATGATACAGTCACCATCCAGACACATCCCTTGTCTGTTCCTGGATCATGTCCCAGAATCCCCGGCACCGCTCACCTCTCCCGTCAGCAGCTCTATCATCTTCTGGGTGACTTCCAGGATCTTTTTGTCATGGTTTTTCCAAGGCGTCAGGAAGGGAGGTGACCACTCACTTGTTTTCTTCTTGATGGGTCCATAATCCTATGAAAGTAGACATACAGTGTAACCCAGAATCCTCCTCACCTCTCCGGTCAGGTCTGTGTATTATTAATAGAGATAGAAGTGATGTCATGTGACCTCCCAGAATCCTCCTCACCTCTCCGGTCAGCAGGTAGATGATCTCCAGGGTCAGGTTCAATATGCGTCGGGTCACGTGACTGCGGCCGGCCTCCATGTACTCAGGTTCGGGAACGGCAGAAGCTTCAAAGGAAATTGTAAAGAAAGCAAGTGTCATATGTCATACCTGTGGAGGGACAAGTTGGGTATGTAGGGAACCTTGGAGTACATACAGTTATGGTCTGCCATTGGCTCAGGTACACAGGCCCACACAGCGCCTACCTCGCCCTCCCGGGGTGCTCCTCATTCAGGTACATTGGCTAATCTCTCATGGTGTCTGTCTTTGATATTTAATCCTCACCATTCTCTGCTGTGGATGTCACGTGACTATAAACCAGGCCAATCAGCTCCTAGACAGAACACTGTACACGGCACACAAATGTGTCCTCAGAAATGTTATCGGCAGGGAGCCATTTTGGAGTCTTCAGTCCGTTCTGAAGAATACATTGGGCTTCTCAAAAATGGCTTCGGCGTGGAGACACTCTAGTGTTCGCAGAAGAGGGCTGGGCTGAGCACTAGGTAGTGGGAGGACCATAGGGGCGTGTCCGAATGAGCGTGCGGCGGCCATGTTTACAACGGGCAGCAATTATCAAAGCATTTGTGAATAGAAAGTGACAGCAAAATATATAGTAATACACAGAATAAGAAATCGTGTCCACTTTTGCCACAGAAATGTGCAACGTCTGAGGCACTATTACGTGACAGCTGCCCACAGTAAACATGGCACTTCGTACAGCTCAGGGTGCAGAGGGACCTGGAGCATGCGCAGTAGGATTAAAGAATTGAGAGGTTGAAATATTGTTTTGGGGTTATTGTCAGGTCTTGGGGGTTGCAGAGACTGGTGCACACTGTCGCAGGAGGGGCAGGTATGGCTGCTGGAGGTGACCTATGCACTCTGACACCCTTTCAGTACCTGTGCTTATAAATACAGAAGCCAAAGGCACCCCTGCTGTCATTTTATAGTGTCCCCCCACCCATAATGTAGGCTTTTGTTATAGGTGGGGGGCTGAATGCCACGGTGTCTTCCTGTATTGCGCCATTTTACAATATGTTTGCCTTATGTTGAATGCGAAATGTAGCCAGGGGGGTGAAATCCTCTTATTAGGGTCGCGGAAGGTGGGCGGAGCTGGGAACCTGACCTGCCTACACTTGCCGTAGGCGTTCAGAGGCTTTAAAGTATTTCCAATGGGATTGAGGTCAGGTACTGATGTCAGAGGAGAAGACCTGGCTCAAAGTTGGCTTCCCAATTCATCCCATTGGTGTTCAGTAGAGTTGAGATCAGGTACTGATGTTGGAGGAGAAATCCTGGTTCACAATTGGCCATCCAGATCATCCCAAAGGTCCATGTTCTACTGCCAATGTTTGTCACTGGAGGTTGCATGGCTATGTGCATGATTATATGTGCACAATGGGTGCGGCTTAAACACCCAAACTGGATAATTCGGTAGGGGTGTCTACATGGTTCTGGACATATAGAGTCTGTCTGTCCTGGTCCCCTCATGTGTGCCCAATCAAATCCTCCTTTGATGCTCAAAAATATTGCTTTGTAGAATCGTGAAATCTGCATTTGTTCATTTGATTGTAGGCCGAAGACATGCAAGAAGTCAAGGCTGTGATCGTAACCCAAATTCACACTATTGAGGAGCCGTATGTAATGGGTGAGGAGCCGTGGAAGGAGGAGGGACGTTCTCCAGAGATCGGCACAGGTGAGGAATGAACATGAAATCCAGAAAAGGGTCCCAGATTCTCCTTGTTCGTTCCACCATTGAAGACCAGGTAGAGAGCAGGAGGGAGATACATATGACCCTGTCCCACCTCTTTCCCATCGCACAGCTTCTGAGGGTCCTATCTCCAGAAACGGTGGGATGGGGATGGGGATGGTGGTGGTGGGGATGGTGGTGGTGGGGATGGTGGTGGTGGGGTTCTTTGGTGGTGGATACAATTTCATTCTCATTATTCCAAACTTCACCGACCTTGTCCCATACTGCTCTACGACATGATGGCCTCGCCTCAAGACTGACTTTACATCCCACAGGTGCACACAGGAACTCCCCGCCGCATCAGCCCCTCTCGCCTCGTAGGGATGAAAACCTTGCCCAAGACTCCAAAGGACAATCTGCCGTAGGGCCCATCTGCTGTAAATCTGACTTTCTCCCAGACTCCGGCCACACATGGTACTTTCCCAGCCCTATGGACGCCACGGCACCCAGCATCGGCCGAGGCGGGGACCAGATCTACATCTGCGCGGACTGCGGCGAGTCGTTCCTGTGCAAGTCGCACCTCGTCTCCCACCAGAAGGTCCACCTGGGGAAGAAGCAGTACGTCTGCCCCGAGTGCGGCAAATGCTTCGCCTACAACTCGCACTTGGTCCGCCACCGCATCACGCACACGGGGGAGAAGCCTTACTCCTGCGAGGACTGCGGCAAGTGCTTCACGCAGAAGTCATACCTCGCC
This sequence comes from Nanorana parkeri, assembly GCF_000935625.1. NCBI lineage: Eukaryota > Metazoa > Chordata > Amphibia > Anura > Dicroglossidae > Nanorana > Nanorana parkeri. The sequence continues at coordinate 513,835 of NW_017306573.1, forward strand.
CTGCACGAGCGCTGCCACGCGGTCGAGAAGCCCTTTTCCTGCTCGGAGTGCGGCAAGTGCTTCGCGCGCAACGCCAGCCTCTGCATGCACCAGCGCATTCACACCAGCGAAAAGCCGTTCTCCTGCTTAGACTGCGGCAAAAACTTTTCCCAGAAGTCTTATCTATTGTTACACCAGACCTGCCATCGGGGGAACAAACTGTATTCGTGTCCCAGGTGCGGGAAGTGCTTCACCACTAACTCCTACCTGGTCAAACACCAGAGGACTCACGTAGGGGACAAGCCCCACCTATAGTGGACTAAAAAGTGATTGTGGAAGGACACTGTGGATGTTGACCCATCTTCCCAATTTCCTCCTGGAGACTCCAGCAGCAAAATCTAAGCAAAGGCCCGCCCCTGAGGATCCATTGCTGTAATATCTTTACATTAGGTACTCCAGCTTTCAGATCTTGGCACCAAACATCTTAGTTCTGCTATGTACCATGGCATTCACCTGAGTCCCCTCCACTGAGGAGCTTATAGTGTCTTGTTCCTACTGAGATGTTGGCACCAGAGTTCAATGGTTTACCTACCTACAACTGTTTTTATTTCTTTGTCCCAACCATTCACATGAGCCTGCCCCTGAGGAACTTACACTTCAATGTCCCTACCTCATGTAGTCTAGCTGTGATATATTGGCTTCTCAGGTTTACCTCTCCACCATGACTAGGTGAGCAGACCTGGAGGTAGGTACGCATGGTGCCCTGTGGTTATTACTATTCACATCAGCTCCTTCCCCCGAGGAGCTTACACTTCGATGTTCATCAGGTAGTCCAGCTCTGAGATATTGACTTCTCAGGTCTGCTTGTCTAGCATGGGAAGGCAAGCAGACCTTATGGTAGGTAAGATGGTGCCCTGTGGTTATGACCATTTACTTCAGCCCCCACCCCTGAGGAGCTTACACTGGTCCATTTCTCAGGTATTCTATCTGGGAGATACTGAGACCAGAGGTTCCGGTCTGCTCACCTACCAAAGCTGTAGTCATAAACATTAACATCAGCCCCCACCCCTGAGGAGGTTACACTGGTCCCTTTCTCAGGTATTCTATCTGGGAGATACTGAGACCGGAGTATAGGCTCTGCTCACCTACCAAAGCTGTAGTCATGAACGTTAACATCAGCCTCTGCCCCTGAGGAGCTTAGACTCAGACCTTACCTAGGATGCTCCAGTGGGGAAATCTTAGCTCTGGAATTCCCAGGTCTGCTCACCTTTAGTGGCCATGGTTGGGCCTACAAATGACATTGGCTCCAGTAATCTACCCCATTGAAGAGCTTACCAGCTTCAGAAGAGCCAATAGTAAGAGGAAGGCACCTGAGTTCCCGGGTCTGCTGGTTTTGCACGGACCCGTGCTAACATTCGTCACCTCTCAGGAGCTTACAGTTTCAGTTCGTTGGGGTAATGCCAAATTTTAGGAGCCAGGTAGCCGATGAGAACCAATGACAGCTGGTGCATCTTTTCTCATGACCCTTACCAGCTTTTCTAATGGCTCCAGAGCCAAGATGCGTTACACTTGTCCACGCCCCCGAGCATCTTACAGTGCAATAGCCCTATGCATGTTCCTGTCGCCTTTGAACTTGCTATTACAATAGGGGGAGTTTAGCAGGGGAGACTTCCCTACTGGTGTCCCCATGAGATAAAGAAAACGATTGAACAAACTTTGGCCCTCCCTGTGGAGTGGCTGTCAGGAAATGTCTTTGAGTATTGGTGCTCACACCCTCCCCAGAGGTATCAAAATGGATGCTGCGCCCCATAAACACAGTCAGAAAGAATCACCAGGACGTTGTTTGTGTCACGTTTTCTGTACCAACTACCCCAATAAAAATAGGATTCTGAGACACCTCTCGCATCTGCTGCTTTAATGTCAATAGAAACTGCATTGCAACGCATGTTAAAATCACGTGAGGACACACGTTAATGTGCATTGATCTGCGTTTTCATTTAATCACACATCAGAGGGTAAAGCGCGCTGGCCTAAGGGGCTCATTCACACCATGTTTGTTGGGCAGCGTTCCTCAAGGACGGGTCAGCTGAGGAACAAGTATAATTACATTGTCTTCAGTGGGCCCTGTTCACACCAATGGAACAAAAAAGTACCGCATGTCGACACATGGTGTAAATCCAGCCTAAGTGGTACGCCCAAAATGTAAATGAAGCCTTTCAATGTGTACAGCAGACACGAGACAGGCCCTAGGGCAGCAGTTCTCAACGTGGGGGTCGCGACCCCGTCGGGGGTCGAATGACTATCTGCCGGGGGTCGCCTCGCGGGCCCCAGGGAAAGGTCTGCTCTGCTGGTTTTTTGATTTTTTTTTCTGACATCGGAGCCGCATGCGATCGTAAATCAGAGAAAAAAAAAAAAAACTTTCTCCCCGGACAGGTTCGCTATGCTCGATCGAGCATCGAGCATAGCAAACCTTTCTCTGCTTTTTTCTTTTTCTGACATCGGGCCGCAGGCCGTAATCAGTGATAGAAAAAAATAAATAAACAGGAACACAGCTAGATTCCTATTGGCTATTTCACTTTGCAATAGCCAATAGCAAATTAGCTATTGAGCCCGCCCTCTGCTGCTGCCAATTAGCAGAGGGGGACCTGAAATTAAGGTCCAGTTCTAATGATAGCATTCCTATGGTGGTTTTTATTCTGACGGCGTACATATCTGCTCAGGTAGGCCTGCACTCTCTCACCCCCCCCAGGCAATTTTATCAAAGGGTCGTGGCACTAGAAAGGTTGAGAACCACTGAAATAGAGGATTTGTTGTCTCCTTTAAGCAGTGGTTCTCAAACTATGGGTCGCTGTGTGTCCTCCTCAGCCCTCTCCTAGCGCAGCAGTGTCAGTTCTCCTGCCACGCTGCCAGATGTTGCTGCAGCAGCCACATCATCCCTAAATTTTACCGTTGGGGGTCACCACAACTTGGCAAATGTTACCAAGGGGTCCCGGCCCTAGAAAGGTTGAGAACCACTGCCCTAGGGGGTCCCATCATCCAGGTAAATCTAGGCCCAGGCCCTCTTGCCATGGATGTTGGTCATCTGGGAACGCCAGCTGCTGAGCTACGTGAATGCTCAGGCTGGGTTTTCTCA
>NW_017306573.1:516977-529000 GCF_000935625.1 Nanorana parkeri
ATTGTGTTGCTGCACTGTTGGACATGGGGGGGAAGGGGAAGTTAAGCTTTATGGACCGACAATAGGCCCTGCAATAGACCGTGGCAGCACCAAGCTTTGCTTAATCACTGGATGGGTACTGAACAATCACTTTTGCCATCAGTCATGTGACCTGGTGCCATCAGAGGCCATTAAAGACCTCCACAAGGACCTCTGGCTGCTTTGGGGCCATTAACTACCTATTGGGTAAGGGTGTCAGGTGGTTTCCATGGGGTCAGCTGACTTTGTTTATGAAATTCAGAAGCCTCCCCCCTCCCAATATGAATTCATATCATCATATCAATGGCTAATAACAATCATGGATCAAAATACGCATGACTAGCTGTCTTTATTTATAAACAAAACCACGTGCCGGAAGTGACGTTTGCCAGGAAACGACCCGGAAGCGGCCATCTTTGTAATCGACAATAGAAAGCCAACGGCTTACGGAAGGTGAAGGTAATCAATACAGAACTGTCCTACACGCTGACGTTAAAGGGCCGCTCTCTATTCTCTATTGAATACCGCCGGGCCTTCCCCGTTCTTATGAAATGCGGGTGAAATCGTAACCGTGCTGAAACGCTCAAGGCGCCATCTTTACTACTGGAAAAAGCGACCTCCTCTCTACAAGGAACGGATTATAGGTGAGAGAAATAAACAGAGACGGGTGAGAGTTCTTGTAGTCTAAAAATTCGTCTTATGCGGCCGAAGTAGAGCTTTACGGCTGTGATTTCTTAGAAAGCGATTGCCCTTAACAAACATGGCCGCCGGACAGGAAAGGACAGAACGGATGTACATCCTCGTTTAAGGTGATCTGCGCATGTGCAGAACCTCCAAGCCTGAACTAGCTGCAAAGTAGGGAAAACTAGTTGCTCTTTGCTTTTTATTATTATTTATATTATTGTTGTCACTCATTATTCATTGTCAGTATTATAATTCTGCAGCTGTGTGCTAGATATTATTTACATTTTATTATTATAGGAATCTGTTGAGGGAAAGATGCAACATTTTTAAAGGGCCGCTGTACTTTGAAATTAACTAAGCTGGTGTTCTGTCCACACAGGTTGATATATATCGTTCCTGCACAAGTGAGCTTTCCATCCGTCTGCAGGGAAAAATCAAAAATTCAAGTAAAGTAGGAAATCCCTTTAAATCTGCCTTTTATCTGTCCGCAGGGAGACGCCATGCTGCGCTGCGTGGTCAAGGGGTGTCCCAGCAAGGCCAACCGGGCCACCTCGCGCCGGGGCGTCCGGTTACACACCTTCCCGCGAGACCTGGGCCGGATCAAGGGGTGGCTGCAACGCACCGGGCAAAAATCCGGCGACCTTGGCCGGCTGGCCCAGCTCATCTACTCAGACAGGGACGTGGCGGATGGTGTGCGCATGTGCTCTGCCCACTTCACAAAAGACTCCTACATTACTGACTACCCTACAAGGCTGCTGAGGGCGGATGCCATGCCCACCGTCTTCCCCAACCGAAGAGCCGCACCACTTCCCCTGGACGGGGATATTGAACTGGAGCCCTCGGCACCTGATAAGCTGCCTCGAAATGAGGACGCCGTGGCTGTGCTGAAGCCAGACCCTCTGGAATTGAAGGTGAGTGCTAAGTGGGCACTGGGCAACCAATTTAACCCCTTAATGGCTGAGGCCTTTTTTTTCTTCATTTGCACCCATGTTATATTCCACATTTTAGGCCTGAAAATTACTTAAAACCCCCCGAACATGATATGTTTCCTGAAAGCCTGCAAATTTTTATGTTGCACCATATTAGCGCAACTCCATATCAAACCCCAAAATTTAGTGAAAAATGCACTTAAATGGCCCAAAACACAATAAAATACCCATTTGTTTAATAAAATATAAAAGATGAGGTGACAACGAGTAAATGGATACCCAACATGCCCAGGTTACAAATTGCGTGCGTGCATGCGTCCGTGAAACGGCAACCGAAGTCTGTACCCCAAAAAGTCTATAGACGACGCATTAAAAGCCCCCACAGGTCATCAATTTAGAGATGCCCGAGAATGATTGCTCTCACTCCGGCGTGCGCGGTGATACCCAACATGTGTAACGCGTTTGTCGTTTTAATACGGAGGCGCACCTGACGCGTGTTTACGTGAAGACGCGCATGCTCACGGGGGCGGGGGACTTTAAACAATTATTTTTACATTTATTTTATTTAATGTTAATTTTAAAAACTTTTTTGTTTTTTTCTTACTTTACTTTACTTGCTATCACATGGGGGGCTTACAATTCCCCGTGTGATAGCAGATGGTGGTGACAGGTACTCTTTAAGGTGATAATGGGGGTCCAAAAGACCTCTAGTGTCACCTTTACACTCTAAGTAAGCTATTGGGGAGCAGATCGGACTTCAATACTTCACTGCTGGGCTTCAGGAGCCGACCAATGACAGCTCTGGGGCCGGAAGTGATGTAATCTGCATCGCTCCCGGTCCCCATAGTACAGGAAGGTGATCGTTGAATGGAGGTTCATCCATCTCTTCCCCAGCTTCCTGCCGACACCAGAGAAGCCGGTCCTGGGTCCCTAGGAGGGGCAACGGAGCTCTGGAAACACGGCCGGGGTGTCGGGGGGTGGGACCTCTTTACCGGCCCGTAGAAGAGATCTGACCACACTTGAGCCGCTTCTACTGTGAAGCCGACAGTCAGCTTTACAAGTTTAAACAGCCCCGATGCCAGCGACGTACACTGTGGTGAAGGGGTTAATAGTGGTCAAAGAACACGGAAACAGACCAAGGCGTGTAGTCGGAGGATCCTCGTTCCACCGCTTCTTCAGTCTGTTGGCCCCCTACTTTCCAGCAATGGGGACACTGGATGAGGTCATCTGTGTATTTGTGACTAGGATAGAAGGAGAAACCACTAGAAGAACCTAACCTCCTAAAACTTAGGAGGCCAAATCCTTATACTGAGCACCTGTATAAAGCTGAAGGCCAAGATAGAAGGTAGACATTGACCTTGTCTTTACAACCTCGAGGGCATTAGGGTCTCTTGGATGATGTTAAGCCCCACCTCCTATATTGATGAAGCCACACCCACTTTTACCAGCTAGGCCCCCACCCATTGTTAGAGGCTTGGTCATGGAGGAGTTCGGAGTCACAATTTTCCTTCTAAGCTGATGATAGACCGCTGAGCCACCCACAGCCCATCCTGAGCACGCTGAAGTCAGTTCCTCCGGCATGGCGGTCATAGTGAAAGATTTCAGCAGTTGCAGTGAAGCCTCATTCATAGCTCCTCCCACATAATGCGTGACTCTTATTTATGTTTTCAGAATGGAACTCCAGAGTCGACTTCCATGAAGAAGGAAAGCCGCGCTCAGACGGATGACAGGGTATTAAGTTTGGCCTTGGAGATCATCAACCTGCTGACCGGAGAGGTGAGGAGGATTCTGGGAAGTCACATGACATCCCTCTTATCTCTAGTAATAAAACACAGAGCTGACCGCAGAGGTGAGGAGGATTCTGGGAGGTCACATGACATCACTCTTATCTCTATTAATAAGACATAGACCTGACCGGAGAGGTGAGGAGGATTCTGGGAGGTCACATGACATCACTCTGATCTCTATTCATAAAACACAGACCGGAGAGGTGAGGAGGGTTCTGGGAGGTCACATGACATCACCCGTCTCTCTATTAATAAGACACAGACCTGACTGGAGAGGTGAGGAGGATTCTGGGAGGTCACATGACATCACCCTTATCTCTAGTAAAAAAAAACATAGACATGATTGGAGAGATGAGCGGCAGTAGGGTGCCCCTGTGTTATATTTCTTGTATCATCTTAAAAAGAGTTATGGACCCATTAAAAAGAAGTCTGGTGGTCCTCCTCGTCCCTCCTTGACACCAGAGGGAAACATTGACAAGAAGATCCTGGAAGTCACCCAGAAGATCATCGAGCTGCTGACAGGAGAGGTGAGCGGTGCCGGGAATTCTGGGACATGATCCAGGAACAGACAAGGGATGTGTCTGGATGGTGACTGTATCATTGTGTGTGTCAGGTTCCTATAAGGTGTCAGGATGTCTCTGTCTATTTCTCCATGGAGGAGTGGGAGTATCTAGAAGGACACCGGGATCTCTACAAGGACGTCATGATGGAGGACCGGCCGCCCCTCACATCTCCGGGTAAGAGGAGACTTTCACTTCTTGAGTATTGAGGATCCCCCTAGATACACACATCCTCTGATATAAAGACCTAGAAACAATGTATTCAGTCAGTGTGTGTGTTTCCTACAGATGGATCCAGGAAGAAGAACCCACCAGAGAGATGTCCCCGTCCTCTGTATTCCAAACAGGAACATCATGAGATCCTTCAAGCCTGTCCTCTGTATTCCCAGGAACATCAAGAGGTTCTTCAGAACGCTCACAAGGTCCTACAACATTATTCTGTTTCTAAAGTAAATAATCTTACTAAAGTAATGATTACATTTCCTTTTGTAAGTATTTGATGTAATTGTTCTTTTTGTGTTGTCTAGGGTGATGGTCTGGTCGTTGTTAAAGTGGAGGAGGAACTGGAAGGTCAATATGGGATGGTTGAGGAGCCATGTATGGAGGAGGAGATCACTCCAGAGATCAGCACAGGTGAGGAATAAACACTAAATCCAGAAAAGAGTCCCAGATTCTCCTTGTTCAGTCACTACAACAATCTCTTCTTCTCCCCCCTCCTCTGTCAGTAGACAGTAATGGGGGGACGGAATGTGTCTAGTGGGGGGAGTCAGGAGCCATCAGCCTCTATTAGACTCCGGCTCTCCTCCTCACATCATGTCATTGTGTGTTACCAGCCAAGAGACGTGACCAGTCTCCCCCCACACACACTCTCTGGGGTCTCTCATACATCTCAGTACACGCTCACTGTCATCTTTATCCACAGACCCTGGAGGCGCCAGAGTGACCTCTAAAAATGTTGTGTTGGAGAAGGAAGGAAGGCCTTTAAAGGTTAAGGAGGAGGAAATCCCTTCAGAGATCCACATAGGTGAGTAATAAACACTAAATCCAGAAAGAGTCCCAGATTCTCCTTGTTGTAGGGTTTCAAATATTTTGGAAAAGTCCTCATTGTGTTGATGGAGGTGTATTTTCCCTACAGATGGATCCAGAAATGCCCCAGAAAGCTGCCCCTCTACTCTGCATTCCCAAGATTTCACACAGGAACATCAGGAGATCCCTCAGTCTCTTCTTCTGTACTCCAGGGATTCCACACAGAGACACCAAGAGCTCCCTCAGACCCATCCTCTGTATTCCTGGGATTCCACACAGGAACATGATGAGATCCCTCAGGCCTGTCTTCTGTATTCCCGGAATTCCACACAGGAACATGATGAGATCCCTCAGGCCCACCTTCTGTATTCCCGGGATTCCACACAGGAACATGATGAGACCCCCCAGGCCCACCTTCTGTATTCCCGGGATTCCACACAAGAACATGATGAGATCCCTCAGGCCCACCTTCTGTATTCCCTAGACTCCACACAGGAAAATCTGGAGATCCCTCAGGAGGATCAGGTAAGTCTTTATAGGTATTCTATGCTTCGGAGAGTAAGGAGATATGGCTCTTGTTGACTGTGGTCACCAGTTGAATATTTCCCCTTCAGTCTCCCATAATGCACTGGGGATCAAGGCGAGAACCAGTCTATATGGGCTGAACCCCTCGTATTTCACTTCCCCCAACCTAACCTAGCATTTCCTGCTACCATACAAAGCGAGAAAAGACTGGAGTGTGGCTTCCACATGCCACTTCCCAAAGACTAAGGGGTCTATTCACAAGGCTGCCGAAGGATCCAGCTGTTGCTTCGGTTGCAAGAGACCTTTCGGTGCAGTCCAATTCACTATAGCCCGTACAGAGGCCGAATGTAGCCGAGCCGAAGCAACAGTCCAAAAGACCCCCAGTGTCACCTTTACACTCTAAATAAACTATTGGGGTGCAGATCGCACTCCAATACCTTATAGCTTGGCTTCAGGAGCCGATCAATGACAGCTCTGGGACCGGAAGTGATGCAATACACGTCGCTCCCGGTCCCATAGTACGGAGAGGGGGTCGGCGCATGGATGTTCGCTACTCTCCTCCCCAGCTTCCCCCCCCCCCGAAGCCGGTTCTGGGCCCGTAGGAGGGGCAATGGAGCCATGGAAACAAGGCGGTGTGTGTTGGACAGGGGGGGCGGGCTGGTTACCGGATCGTAGAAGCCATCTGGCGACAGCTGAGCCTCCAGAATCACTTCTATTGCAAAGCCGGTTGCCGGCTCGAAAAAACGGCACAGACTCCCGGCGGCTTTTAGTCTTTTTAACCCAGGGGTAGCAAACCTCTGGCCTTCCAGCTGTGGTGGAACTACAGATCCCATGAGGTATTGCAAGATTCTCACAGCCACAGACTTGACTTCCGAAGAGAGATGCATCATGGGAGTTGTGGTTTCACCACAGCCGGAGGGGCCGGAGGTTTGCTACCCCTGGTGTAACCCCTTCAGACTTCATGAGGGGATTATCCCACCATGGGTCGTGAAGGGGTTCAATTCAATTAAACACGTGCCAGGCCAATCACGGCACACCTGAGAGCTTTTAAAAACACCCAACACATTTAAAAAGGGCCATTGTGCTAGCTAAAGCAACCGTAGAACAACCCGCTGTTGCTAAGGAAGACATTTTAAAATGACAACCTGCAGGATCCAGGAGAGGGGAGCCGGGGCCGGGGTCCCAGAGGAGCGAGGAGACGAGGGGGGAGAAGGGGCGCTGCCAGAAAAATCCCCTTCACCATGGAGGAGAACGAGGCTCTAGTCGAGAAGGTCATCCTCTACTACAGACATCTCCGCGGAGCTGCGTCCAAGAAGACCGACCAGTCCAGGAAGAACCAGCTGTGGAGGCAGGTGACCGAGGCCGTCAATGCCATGGGGGCGAATGCTCGGACCGTGGAGGTCGTGAAGAAGAGGTAAGATCCATCTTTCTACCTTTTACATAGCATTACTTTACCTGATATAGTTATTGTAAATGTGTGGTACTAACATGTCCCAGCATGCAATGCAGCAAGTGTCATTAATGAGGCCTACTATGTCCAGTCTCAGTGCAGCTGCAATATACACCACAAGTATTGGGACGCCGGCCTTTACACGCACATGAACTTTAATGGCATCCCAGTCTTAGTCCGTAGGGTTCTGTATTGGGTTGGCTCCGCCCTTTGCCACTATAACAGCTCCGCCTCTTCTGGGAAGGCGTTCACAAGGTTTAGGAGTGTGTCTATGGGAATGTTGGACCATTTGTGAGGTCAGGTACTGATGTTGGAGGAGAAGGCCGGGCTCGCAGTCTCCGCTCTAATTCATCCCAAAGGTGTTCTATGGGGTTGAGGTCAGGACTCTGTGCAGGCCAGTCACGTTCCTCCACCTCAAACTCCCCCATCGATGTCTTTATGGACCTTGCTTTGTGTACTGGTGTGCAGTCATGTTGGAACAGGAAGGGGCCATCCCCAAACTCCTCCCACAAAGTTGTACAAAATGTCTTGGTATGCTGATGCTTTAAGAGTTCCCTTCACTGGAACTAAGGGGCCGAGCCCAACCCCTGAAAAACAACCCCACACCATAATCCCCCCTCCCCCTAAACTTTACACTTGGCACAATGCAGTGAGGCAAGTACCGTTCTCCTGGCAACCACCAAACCCAGACACGCCCATCGATTGCCAGACAGAGAAGCGTGATTGGTCGCTCCAGAGAACGCGTCTCCACTTCTCTAGAGTCCAGTGGCGGCGGGCTTTACACCGCGGCATCCCACGCTTTGCATTGCACTTGGTGATGTGCGGCTTGGATGCAGCTGCTCGGCCATGGAAACCCATTCCATGAAGCTCTCTACGCACTGTTGTTGTACCAATCTGAAGACCACACCAAGTTTGGAGGTCTGTAGCTATTGACTCTGCAGACAGTTGGCGACTTCTGCGCACTGTGCGCTTCAGCATGCGCTGACTCCGCTCTGTCATGTTACGTGGCCGACCACTTCCTGGCTGAGTTGCTGTTGTTCCCAGTTGCTTCCACTTTGTTACAATACCACTAACAGGTGACCGCGGAATATTTAGTAGCCAGGAAATGTCACGGATGGACTTATTGCACAGGTGACAACCTATCACGGCACCACGCTTGTAGTCACTGAGCTCCTGAGAGCGACCCATTCTTTCACCAATGTTTGTAGAAGCGTCTGCATGCCGAGGTGCCTCATCCTATACACCTGAGGCCATGGAGGGGATTGGAACACCTGATTTGGAGGGGAGGAGCCCAATACTTTGGGCAATATAGTGTATGTGAGTCCTAATATGTCCAGCCTCAGCCAAGCTGCACAATACATCTACATTCACCTAGATCAGGGGTCTCAAACCTCCGGTCCTCCAGCTGTGGTGGAACTACAAATCCCATGAGGCATTGCAAGATTCTCACAGACCCGACTCGCGAAGAGAGATCCATCATGGGATTTGTAGTTTCACCACAGCTGGAGGGCCGGAGGTTTGAGACCCCTGACCTAGATGCATCAAAGGAGCCATGAATGGCCTACGTGCATGTAACTGTATATTGCAGCTGCTGACACATACTGTAGGCCTCAGCTATTGGGAGGTAACGGTAATATGTGACATCAATGCCTCCTCATGTCACATGACACATTGGTGGCTGTGAAATGACTGCTGCGCATATGGCTGTATGATGTCATATGAAGACGTGATCGCTGACCTCGTCTATGTGAACGTCGTGTAATGTGAATGATTCAATCTTCAGGTACTTTGACATCAAGCGCCAGGTGAGGCGGAAGCTCAGCAGGGCAGCAAGGGCCGCCGGAGCCACCGGCGGCGGCCCACCTGAGGAGGTTGACCTGACCAGCTACGAGCAGCAGCTCTACGAGTACCTGGGCCCGCTGGATTTCATGGGGTTCGACGCGGAGGCGCCAGCGAGTAAGTCACTTTGTAGTCATTGATGGAACTGACGGAACTGACGGCTGGAAGGCACTGAGGGCCTCAGGTAAGCGCTCTCGGGGATTTCTCAGTGCAGCCGGGGGGAATCGCTTCACAACACCATTGCCGCTGTCGGCTTCATAGCCATTGAAATCTACCGCCGAGCAGGATCCATCCATACCAATGTAAGGTGCCCGGGCCAATTCCACCGGCACAATAGGTCCAACACCGGCACTCGCAAGATGATCCGTCCGTCCAATACTTCATTTGCAGAAAGGTATAACAGTAGCAAACATGTTTCAGGCACCAAGATGGGCCAAGTCGTAGCGAGGAAACATCCAAATGACGGGCTGTAAGCCCCGCCCACTCGTGCGCTGGAAACTGTCATAATTACTATTACTATAGAGCTGATGGATTGCTTGTATGAGTTGCCCATTGTGCGCTGTGCCCAGGGTGGGCCGGGACCAGCATGGCGGCTCTGTGACGGGATCAGAGGGAGATCGGTACACGATCTCCCCTCTCCGCTGTATATTACATCCCTTCCTCATACTTGTGTCACTCTCCGGCTACAGAACCTCCAGAGAAGCTGGTGAAGCCGATCTCTGCTTCATCAGCTTCTTTGGGGGTCCCTAGGTGACATTAGGGGTCTTGGAGACCCCTGATGTCTCCATAAAGGGGACCTGTCACATCTCCTTGTTATCACATAGGGGGATTCTTATCCCCCCTATGTGATAACCAGGGCTTGAAAAATCTGCTCGTCCTCTCATCTGTGACGAGAGGAAGGCGGAGCCCCGACGAGTAGCTTCCCGGCCAGTCGTTGTAATGAAACGGCCGTCCAGGAGCTTTACATTAAAGCGATCGGGCGTCTTTAGAGACGCCCGATCGCTTGTTTAAGCCGCCGCTGTTACTGCCGTTGCCGGTCTCGACATCCGCTGTGCCCGATGCGGCTGCTCTGTGACAGGAGATCAGAGGGAGATCAGTACACGATCTCCCTCTGACCTCCTCTCCGTCCTGGAATGCAGGAAGTGATGTATATCACATCACTTCCGCATTCAGCTGTCATTCCCGGCTACAGAAGCTGGTGAATCAGATCTGTGCTTTATCAGCTTCTCTGGGGGTCCCTAGGTGAAATTAGGGGGTCTTGGAGACCCCTGATGTCTCCATAAAGAGGACCTGTCATGTAAACGGACTATTACATAGGGGGCTTCTTAGCCCCCTATGTGATAGCAATAAAGATAAGAGTAATAAACGAATTAAAGAAGCATAAAAAATAACTTGTTTTCCCTAAATTATGTTAAAAAACATTTCTTCTTACCCATATTTTTTGGTAAAATATAAAAGTCGGGGTCACGTCAGGTAAATAGACATCAAACGTGTCGAGGCTTAAAATTGCGCGCCTGCGAAATCGCCCAAAAAACTACCATACCCAAAATTGGCCATAGGCGACGCTTTAAAAGCTTTTACCGCTCATCAGTTTAGTGTTATCAGTGATTGATGGGCCTAGAATGATTGCTCACACTGCGACGTTCGCGGCGATATGTAACATGTGCGGCACAATAGGCGCAATCGTCATTTTCGTACGTAGTCGCACCCGACGTATGTTTGTGTGTGTATAGTAAAAAATTAAAAATCTCAGCGGTCATTAAATACCTCCAAAAGAAAGCTCTCTCCGCCCCCCCAAAAAATGGTATAAAATTCATCTCGGTACAGCGTTGCGTGACGGAATAAACGTCAGTCAAAGTACCGCAGCGCTGAACACTGAGAAATGGCCGGGACAGGAAGGGGGTGTAGCACCGCGGTCAGCAAGGGGTTAATATGTTTTGCTCTGTATGATCCTAGTCATCCTAGGATACCTTTTGTAGTGCGTGATACGCGCGTTCCACAATAATGTCCAATATCTCTGTTCGTGATTTCTTGAAGCTCCGCAATGCGCCCCCCTTCAGGCCTCGGACTCGGAACCCGAACACGCGGACCCCGGTGCTGAAGTCCTCTCGGAGGGAGCAGGCCGGCCTTCTCAGGCCACCTCGGAGCCTGTCCCCTCCATGTCGCCTAGTATGTATCCCTCCCTAATATCGTGTCAATGTTTCATGGATCAGATGCCATATGCATGACGACCAATTAAAACGCTTCTCATCTGCAGGTCAAACCTCCCAAGATCCTTCACGGCCTCCAACAGCTGAGCGTCGGCAAGCCCGGCAGCCAGGCGCGGTGCGTGTGGGATCACCTGACACCGGTAAGTAGCCTCTTTCAGATATCAATGCGCTCCAGGTGTTCACAAGCAGTCCCCACCGACAGAAATACAGATCACAGCCGGCCGGGACCAGTGATGGCACCATGGAATCGCCCCCCACCCTGCAGGCACATCATTCCCTTCACATCGATCCCCAGCAGCAGTCATTACCGTACCGGTCCCTCCGCCAGCTCTCCCGGATCTGCCCATGTCTCCTGTGTGCACAGCGCCCGCACCGCCTGCTTGACGTCTGAATGAGAGCGCTGGGCGCAGTAGCAGGCTGAGGGGCGATCACGCGAGCGCTGTGCACACGGGAGACGTGGGCAGATCCGGGAGAGCTGGCGGAGGGACCGGTACGGTAATGACTGCTGCTGGGGATCGATGTGAAGGGAATGAGGTGTCTGCAGGGTGGAGGTCGCGTCACCATATTGTCAGATCTGTTTGGCCGGCCTCGATGCCCATTGGCTGGGAAGCCGGCCAAACAGAATGGAGTCAGCTTCCCGGGCAATCAAGAAGCCGGGCGGTGGGTAATGAAACGCCGCCCGGCTCCCTGATTGTCCGGGAAGCCGGCTCTATGCTACCGGAAGTACCGGTATTGGTGCTATATTCCACACGGATTGAACTTTCGGGAATTGGTTGAGGCAATGTTTGCCAATTGGCTCATGGAACCCCCACCAATAATAGATATGACTCGTACATGTTACCAGCAGGCCCGGATTCCCTACAAGGCCACCGTGGCATGACCTCGGGGCGGCAGTGGTGTGAAATCCCCCGACGCCCGGAAAATGTAGCGCGGGGAAGCCGATTGTACATTTACAAGTGATCTCGGCGATGTCACCGAGATCACTTGTAATAAGT
>NW_017306573.1:529017-542925 GCF_000935625.1 Nanorana parkeri
GTATGCACGTCATGCCTTCATATTGTTGACTTGGGATTGCCTGGAAGCGACGTTTATTCGTGACCTCCAGGTACTCGGATCTAATCTCTCTCTTTTCTTTCCATGATTGCATTACAGGTGACACGGCTCCATTGGCGGAGCCGGAATACATCGCACCGGTGCCAGCGGATCTCCCGACAGACACCACGCCCGGCACAGCACCGGTCGCTGCCCCGCAGCTGGACACCGGCCTGCAGTCCTCCAGTGACGGCGGCCCTTCCGGGACACGAGAGTTGCTGCTGGAGTACCGTAGGCAGAACCTGGAGCAGAACCAACAGGTAATCGGTCTGCTTACAGAGATCCGGGACAGCCAGCGGGAATTCCACACGGCGCTCAAACGTACTTTGGTGAACATCGATAAGACTCTCAGCCAGATGTTATACTGCAAGCAGTTGCGGCTGGCCCGTGACCTGGCGGTTCCCCTGACTGACCTGTTTCCTGGAAGCAGAGCTCCGGGGGCCCCGCGGGCTGCAAGTTCCGGGAGTGACGATGAACAGTCCGCGGATTGAAGCCGGAGGATTCTCCATCATCGCTCCCATAGGATGAGCGAGGGAGCCGCAACGCTGATGCGTCATTGTTTCACTTCTTATTGTACAGATTTGTTTGTACGGCCTTCCGGTGACAACTCTCCCAGCCTCATTCTCCTCCATGGCACCCCTCTGTCCCCCGACATTCTCTATGTTCATAAATCTGGGTTTTATTTGGATTTAAACTTTTGCTTCTTGATTTATTGCTTCAGTGTGGTTTCATATTAGAGGTGCACCGAAATGTCAGGCCCAAACCAAAAATGTTCTTTAGTTTCACTTTTTTAAATAATACATTTTTATTTTTTTTTATTGATTAAAAAAAATAATATTTTTTAATTTTTGTACTTTACTTTTAGGGGCTCTGGGAAAATATTGGGGGTCTAAACAGACACCTGATATTTCCCTTTTCAAATAGAAAAAGAGATTGGGGGCGCAGAGCCCCCAGGGACGCACAGAGCCCTCTGAGAGACGCACAGAGTCCCCAGGGAGACGCGCAGAGTCCTCGGAGCCCCCAGGGACGCGCAGAGCCCTCAGAGACGCACAGAGCCCTCAGAGATGCACAGAGCCCTCAGAGATGCACAGAGCCCTCCAGAGACGCGCAGAGCCCTCCAGAGAGACACGCAGAGCCCCCAGGGACGCACAGAGCCCTCCAGAGAGAGGCGCAGAGCCCTCCAGAGAGAGGCGCAGAGCCCTCAGAGACGCACAGAGCCCTCAGAGAGACACACAGAGTCCTCAGACGCACAGAGCCTCCAGAGAGACGCGCAGAGCCCTCAGAGAGACGCGCAGAGCCCCCAGGGACACACAGAGCCCTCAGAGAGACGCGCAGAGCCCTCAGAGAGACGCGCAGAGCCCCCAGGGACGCACAGGGCCCTCAGAGAGACGCACAGGGCCCTCAGAGACGCACAGAGTCCCCAGGGACGCACAGAGCCCTCAGAGAGACGCACAGAGCCCTCAGAGACGCGCACAGAGCCCTCAGAGACGCACAGAGCCCTCAGAGAGACGCGCAGAGCCCCCAGGGACGCACAGAGCCCTCAGAGAGACACAGAGTCCTCAGACGCACAGAGCCTCCAGAGAGAGGCGCAGAGCCCTCAGAGAGACGCGCAGAGCCCCCAGGGACGCACAGAGCCCTCAGAGAGACACAGAGTCCTCAGACGCACAGAGCCTCCAGAGAGAGGCGCAGAGCCCTCAGAGAGACGCGCAGAGCCCTCAGAGAGACGCACAGAGCCCTCAATCTCTTTTTCTGCAGCCACTGTTATCAATGATCAGGAATCCTCTATATTGAGTGTTTCATTCATAACATGAGGACAGAGTATGTTTACTATAACCACAATCATGAATGAACAGGAAGTGATGTAGTCATTGTGCTCAAAGCCCCTCCCCTTGGCAGAGTAAGGGCACACGGAGGGTACAATATTCTACCGACCTGTTGAATGCGTTTGTATGAAAACTGCATTGGGGCACCCAGAGCTGCATTGTGGGATTGAGTCGCATGCTCTCCACACCCAGAAGTCCCGAGTATTGTTCTTTGCTTACACATACATACATGAGCAATGCGTAGGTTCACTTTAAGGCCTACTCTCGTGCAGCGTGCCTGTTACCAAGGCAGTACTAGGCGTTTAGGTTAGGGGCAACAGGAGCTATGATGGAGTGATGCCAACCTGGTTTGATCCCTGTGGATTCTCTCCTACCTTGAGCTACACCTAACTCCTCCACAACCTAACCTCCTAGTGATGTTACAGTTGTGGGAGAGTTAGGTGCAGCCGACCCTTTCATGAACAAATGGCAAAGCTTAGTGGTGCCGAGTAAACCTGCAGCTGTCATGTTCTTTGGTATCTGAGGCTCAGTAAAGCGGCATGGAAGGGGGTGGGGCCAGGCACCTCCAGGCAGCCATTATTTCTATAACAGAGGGTCCCGCTTTGAGGGGCTCCCATGCACATCAGTGGAAGCTACGAGTGACCGATCCTGGTACACTCGCCACAGCAGCTGCAACAATAAACACGGACGCCATCCAATCAAAGGGAATGCTTTTATTGTCAACCAAACTCCTCCCAGTGAAGAAAACCGGAAGGGGGCGGGGCCGTTACCACCAGCTAGTGTAAAAAGGCAGAATACACGCCGGATTTTTACGGTGGAAGACAGGACAACGAGGGGGCCCCATGCCGAGTGTAAACAATGGTTGTGGGCCACAAACTTTTTGATTTTTGTGGGTGGAGTTTTTGTAACATGCAAAAACAAAAAAGATGTAACAGCTCCCCCCCCTCCCGGTACGAGGTGTTAGAAAGACGTCTGTTATCATCTTTAGAAACTACATCCGCGCGACTCCACCCTTCTGACATACGCAGGGACAGAAGAAGAAATGTTCCACGTTGTCACCTGTTCTACGTTCCAGGGGGGCGGAGCTACACTTTAAGGTGCCATGTTAAATATATAGACTACAAAAATAAATCAAAGTCCGACCAATGGCCCGTCTTCTATTTCGAGGAGAGGTCCCCTTTTTCCAGTCTGAGAGATTTGGGACCGTGGAAGGAGGATCAGGAGGTCGATGGTGTTCTTCACCAGTCTTGGTCCGTTAGGCTTGTACAGGCTCTTTAAGTCCCTCAAGTGCCCGTTAAGGCCGTTGGCCTCAGAGAACAAGATGGCTGATGATATCTGGTGGCCAATTGGATTTTTTTGGGCCTTCTTCCTCATAGGACTACCTCCCACAGTCAGGTGGACATCTCCTTTAAGACTCATGCGTGAACTCTGTTGGTATTAATGTCCCAATGTTGGGTCGGAACCAGGAATCCAAATTGGACTACGAGGCAGTTGATGAGAAGTCACATGACTTGTTGAGTACTTCTTTACAGCCACCAGTTGTCTCAACCGCCAACTGGTGTGACAACAGTCTTGATGAGGTCCTTGACCAAAGCCTTCACAGATCCTGCATGTAAGGGCGCGGCGACGGCGGTGAGGTGGAGTACGTGCAGGCTGTGTCTCTGTGTTGCCCGGGATGAGAGGTTTGGTAGGACGTGGAGGTGGATGAGACATGGCTGTAGGAGGAAGAAGTGGCGGGCAGGTTGCCATAGGACGCCCGGTTGTAGCGGGCTGGCGGGGTGGGCTGACACGGCAAAAAAGCCCCAGAGATGGAATGGTCCGAGTAATGCGTCTCTACGGAAGACGGCGGCGGAGAGTTCTCGTAGACTGAGCCGTCCACGAACTGGGAGACTATGTTCAGGACTCCGATCCGCAGGTCCAGCTTCTTGCTCTCCGGCGCCCTTTTGAAGTACGGCAGCAGGCTGCGCAGGAAGGTGACGTCATCGTCGTTCATGTTCTGGAAGAGGTCAATCTCCGGGGGGGCTTCGCCCAGCATCTTCCTCTGCTCCTCGTGGTACCTCTTCTGCTTGTCCTGCATGCTGGCCATCATGTCTATGATCTTCGCCTCAAAGTCGTCCGGTGGCCTCATGGCGATCTTGTGCTTCTTGGACGATTTGGAGGCCTTCGGAGATGGCGTTGATGGCTCCACCGACATGTGGAAGGTGGGGGTTATAGGAGGTGGCGGGACTGGCGAGATATGGACTACAGGGGGCGGCGTTGGTTCCTCCGTTTCGTTAACCTCCGATGCCACCAGCGTGTCGTCCTCGCTGATGGTTGTTCTTTGCGGTTCGGAGAAGTCGTCCTCGTCCTCAGTGTTGTTGGCGTTCTTGCCTTTTCTGTTAAAGAGAACACATGTATACCTGTGTTTCAGTTAGAGGCATCCATCACCATTGATTGAATTCAGCTCTCCTATACTCTTGGAGGTTCAGAACACCCAAATATGTTGCCTTGTTAACCAATAACTCGCCATGGTCTTGGCAGGCCCATGGACCATGGAGAAGTCACCCTACTGAAGTGCCCAATAGAGGTAAGAACCCATTTCCAGCATCTACTGAACTCTAAAATATTGCCTTTGTCTAAACTTTCCCCGTATAGTCCTAAAACCATCCAAGCCCGAGATTTGCCCATCTATGGAGATGGCCAACCTAGACAGATGGACCTTTGCCATGCGTAGCAGATGCTCATATTGTAAAATTAGGGTTTGTACAAGGGAGAGGGTCTAAGAAGATGGCTCTTAGATGACAAACCCATTGTGAGATCTGCCTAACTATGGAGATGGCCAACCTGGACAGATGGACTTTTGCCATGCATAGCAGATGCTCATATTGTAAAATTGGGGTAAATGCAGATGGTTCTATGAGAGCTTCAAAGACGTGGTCCTCATTCAACTACCGCTTCCGCCCCAGCCAGTTAGGGTTCGTAGAGGGGAGAAGGTCTAAGATGATGGCCCTTGGATGACAAAGCCATCGTGAGATTTGCCTACCCATTCAACTACAGCTTCCACCCCAGCCACTTAGGGTTCATATGGGGGAGAAGGTCTAAGATGATGGGTCGCAGGTGACAAACCCATCGCGTTGAGACATCTCTGCAGGCAAAAAAAACGTTGGCCCGATTCAGCCAATTCCAGAAGATGGGGCAATGGTCAGGATGCTTATGGCCACCTTCAGACCTCAGCAGATACCCAGATAGATCTCTAGGAAAAAGTCAACCTGTTGGGTTCTTCCTGTGCTTTGTCAACTCGTGATATGGTCTTCAACAAAATGGCGGTTGGGCCAAATTGCTATTCACGGTCTATGACCAATTTTAGTCTGTGTAACCTGCTTGGCTGAACATGTTTATTTGGAACTGGTGCTTGGCGGGAGATGAAAATGTAGGCCAAGTGCCCCTATTTGGCATCTGTGTGAAGCTTCTCAACGGCCACAAGTTTTTATGGTCACTTCCATCCCAGCTTTCCTCCAATATCAACATAAAGCTTAACTTATGGGACCTGTGGGAGGAGCCTGACCAAGGAAGAAAGGACATGAAATCCAGAAGAGAGGTCGCATAACCAACCATTTTTGGGTGGTCCACTCCTTTTCATTACAGGAGCCACTTTCGTTCCTGACCTGAGAGGTCCACCCTATGAAGGGGACCTGTCAGGACTAACAATGGCAGCCTCCATATTTCTTCCCGAGTAGGCCTCTCACATCTACAAAGCTTGGTTGGACATCAAAGGATGACCTTAATGTCCAAGCTCTGAGTGCGCCTATCTCCTGTCCAAAATCCTCCGCAACCTACCTGTACCCGCCTTATACACCCTGGACTCTGTTACATCCAAACACTGCCAACTAGAGCTGCAGCTAACGATTATTTTCAAAATCGATTAGTTAGCCGATTATTAAGTTCGATTAATCGGTTAATCGGATAAACTATAAAATAAAGTTTAAAAAATGGCTCCAGTGATAGGACTACTAATTTGACTTTGACGGAGTGCCACCAGCTTGGTGTAGGACGGGCCCCGGCCACAGGATCTGACCACCTCCAAGAGCTCCACCTCCAGATGAAAGTACTTACTCCCGCCTCTCCATGCTCCTCTTCAGAAAGTTGAGGTCCTTGAAGAAGACGTAGGGTTTCTTCTTCTGGTTCCCCGTGAGTGCCTTCCCTTGGCTCTCGTTGAGGTCCCTCCGATACCGGTCCCTGGCCGAGCGCCACCGAGTCTGGATGTCTTTAGCTGGAAGAGCAATTCAAGAGAGACAAGAGGGGCAAGAGGACACCATTATGTATAGGGAAGGGGTTCTCTATGGTAAAAGGGAGCGTGTCCTCCCCTGTGATGTAATACTGTATTAAGAGAAAGGGCTGGAGTATTTTTTTTATGAACGTGAAAGAATATTTGATGCATGGAACCGCCCCCGTTACCCTTGTGGGGGTTGGGAAGTATTTGTTTCGGGCCCGTAGGCCACAGATGCCCTTGGCAGAAGTGGGCGGGGTTTATTTCACCTTCCTCTGGAGCCAGGACAAGCCGCTGCCCCGTGTCACATACCGGCCCGGCCGGTTCTCACCTCTCTGCTTTTTCTGCCGGTCGCTGAGGATGGCCCAGTCCGGGGTCAGCTGCTCGCACACCTCGTCCCAGACCTTCTTCTTGCGGTAGCGGTCCGAGTAGCGCGGGCACTCCGTGTCCCACAGCTCGGGCCGCTCATGGACCATGGTGATCAGCTGCTCCAGGCTGATGTCCCACCGCGAGCTTCTCCCCGAGTGTGGCTTCCCTGTTGGGTGAGAGCAAGACCGCGCGTCATTGGTCAGCGCCCGGGAGGGCGTGTCAAAGGGTCACCTGACCAAAACCTCCAGCTGGATCTTATGCCCCTCATTTGCATAAAGCGGGTAAAAACCCGGCGCTGGATACCAAAATTCCATTGGGATATCAATGCCGATTGGCAGCTCCGGCAGCACTTCCCGAAACGGGATCGCCCCGTTCACCCAGAATTGTTTCGCGGCAGGAAAACCCAAAAGTGCCGACGCGTTTCGGGGGTAACCCTCCACCTTCTTGAGTTCAGCTGCTCTAAGTGGCGGGACAATCGCCAAAGATAAGAAGCCTCGAATCTTTGCCACCTGAACACCCAAACCCTGTGGGGGGGTGTTTCCCCCGAAACGCGTCAAGGGGGTTTTCTGTTTACATGTGTCTCTGCCCCTTTTCACGTCCTGAACTCCAGGTCTTCAAAGCTCCTGATGGGCATAATGTGACTAGTGTTGGACAAGAAGCCAATATGCAAATTAGCTATTGGGCAGATGTGCTTAGCCCATGCCCAACCCCCCCACCACTGCATCATCACAACTCATGCATGTACCCCCTGGAAGGAAGCTGTGGATCGCGTAAAGGTTCCGCCCACATTGGACGGCGGAGGTCTGGAAAACTAACGCCGCACAACTGTTAAATTCAATCCCCTCCTGAATGCTTTACCGGCGCATTTCAGACGCAGCTCAACGCATTTTACAACCCCGGGCTACAGAATGAGATATCCAACTTGCGACAGGTCCTCTTATGCCCCCATATTTAGTCCCGACGCACCCTCGGCATTTACTACTCACTTAGCAGCATGTGGGCGGGGTTTCCCTCGTCTGTATCCGGTGGCGCCGTCTGCTCCTCGAACTGACCGTCCATGTGGTTGGCCATGGCGTCTCCGGGGTCTGGGAATACAGAGAAGAGTAAAGCCCCGCCCTCTACTGAGATGTATGAAGGACCCCTGTGTGTGTGGGGAAGGGGGTCACAAGGGGGCGTGTCTACCCACAAGGGGGGGCGTGTCTACCCTCCTGAGGTTACCACCCACCTGCACTGATCTGGGTGGGGATCTCCTCCTCTTTGATCTGGACGTAGATCTCCTCCTCCTCCAGCTTCACCACCGGCTGAAACTCGTCCTGCAAATGTCAAGTCAAAGATTTAATGGGCGGCACCGGTCCAATAGAACAGCGTGTAAGAGTGCGTTTTGACTTGGCCCCTTCCACTTCTTAGTCCAGCTCCTCCCCTGAAGACTCCATTCTTCTAAGCCTGAAACGGTTGAGGAGACTCCACCAGGCCTCCTCTGATGGTCCAGAAGCTCACACCTATTTCTTCCGGGACCTCCTACAGCTCCAACCAAATGGCAGCACGTCCAGAGTCTCTGACCTTTCCCTCTACGAAGTCTTCAGTCTATGGCAAAAAGGGGCCACATGTGGCCCTTTGGTGTTTTCAATGCCCTTGGACCCCTGTAGTCCATACTGTGTCCCCAGTCTCTGACCGCCTCCTACAGCACATCTCCAACCACTCCAGTACCTCGTCCAGAATCTCCATTTCCTCTACTAAGTCTTCAGTTTATGGCATTCTTCTGAAGCACAAGGGCCACATGGGTTTTCATGTGGCCCTTGGACCCCCATAGTCCATAGTGGGAGCTCTGGTTTGTAAAGGGACTTTAATAGTCGTGGTCTCGACTAGTCACGTGCCCCCGTCTCTGATGGTCTTCTACAGCCCATCTCCAGTCTCTACTCTCCAATCCGGGGTCTCTGACCATTCCCTTCCGTCTGAGTCTTCTCCAGCACAAGGGCCACATGTGGCCCTTTGGTGTATTCAGCGTGTGGTCCTTGGAGCCCTGCAGGCCATATTGGAAGTGGTCAGTCTCATGTCCCCAGTCTCTGATTGTCTTCTGCAGGTCCTCAGTCTAGGACAGTCTTCTATAATTTGTGGCCCCTTTGGTGATGTCAGGGGCCACAGATGAGTCCCCTACACAGCTCTAAGTGGAGGCGGGGCTCTGTCTGACGTGCCGCATCTTATATGCCCCCCCACCCCCCACCTGGAGGTCCAGCGAGGACATGCTGTGCTCCTCTGGTTGGCCCTGATCCTCGTCCATGTTGGATGGAGGCTGAACAGACAGACGACGGGACTCCGGAACCTCCGGGCTGAAGGGAAAGAAGGGGGAGGGGTTATAGATCTGATCAGGTGCAACATTGCTCTATTCATCTACACAGAAAGGCAATATAAAGTACAGACCCCACCCCCCTGTGATTGGCTCTGCACAGAGCTGGAGGTTAGGTGTCAGCCATCCCCTGCACATCTCCAGGGAGGAGATGCAGAATTGACGTGAGGATGACACAGGCTGATCATGTGATCACAGCATGGGATCTCTATGTATATACAATGTATACTGATCTTTATGTGTATATACAATGTATCCCTATGGACACACATGCGCTCTGGGCCCCGCCCCCTCCTCCGATGCCCCCGTCCGCGCTCCTCTCACCCGGCCAGCGGCGCTCTGAGTCTTCCTGCTGCGCTGAGAAGCGGAAGCCGGGCCCGCCCCCCTCTTTCCCGGCCGCTGATTGGCTGCACGCACGTCCACTTAGACCACTCAGCTTTTCAATCCCCCTGAACGCTCGCCCGCTAGAGGCCGGGCTCCTCCCTCCAGCGCCGTGTCTCCGCCCCAGACTCCGACAAAATGGCCGACGTCTCACCACAATTCCGTTATTGTACAATAAATTAGGGCTGTGGTCATTATAGGGACATAACCGGGCCGGTGCCGGTCGGGGTGCAATGGATCTGCTGGAAAGTAAACTTCTGCTGTATGTGTGTTTATGTTCTTCAGTGCTGGAGTGATGACATATGGATGTGATTGGAGGGTTATTGATATATCAGATCCACATAAGATAGGGGTTTTAGTTATGGAGAACCCCCAAAGGTGAGAGGTCAGGAGATCTAGCGGTGTCCCTGTATGATCAGGACCAATGGATGCTTGGTTATGGATTTGATTGGCTTCTGCAGGGCATAAAGTGGACGGACAGACAGACAAAGAGTGAGACGGAGGAACAGTAAAGCACAGTCGCTGTGCTGATTTACTAAAGTCCATATATAATGACAGTCTATACATAGAAAGAAGGTTTATAAAAACACATACAGGGCTAGCTTATATCAAAGAGAACCAGTCCTGCCAAGGCTGACGCAGGAATCAATGTCCAGGCTACAATTTATTCTGACTTCCAGCTCCAGTCGGCCCCGAAACACGCTGATTCCTAGCCCTAGAGTCCTCCTCGGGCCAAGCCGATGCCTAGCTCTAGAGGCCTCCTCAGCTCAAGGTGATTCCTAGCTCTGGAGTCCTCCTCGGGCCAAGCAAATTCCTAGCCCTAGAGTCCTCCTCAGCCCAAGGTGATGCCTAGCCCTAGAGTCCTAGCTCTAGAGGCCTCCTCAGGCCAAGTCGAATCATAGCCCTAGAGTCCTCCTGAGGCCAAGCCGATTCCTAGCCCTAGAGTCCTCCTCTGGCCAAGCTGATGCCTAGCCCTAGAGTCCTCCTCAGGCCAAGATGATTCCTAGCCCTAGAGTCCTCCTCAGGCCAAGATGATTCCTAGCCCTAGAGTCCTCCTCAGGCCAAGATGATTCCTAGCCCTAGAGTCCTCCTCAGGCCAAGATGATTCCTAGCCCTAGAGTCCTCCTCTGGGCCAAGCCGATGCCTAGCCCTAGAGTCCTCCTCAGGCCAAGATGATTCCTAGCCCTCGTGTCCTCCCGAGGCCAAGCTGATTCTTAGCCCTAGAGTCCTCCTCAGGCCAAGATGATTCCTAGCCCTAGAGTCCTCCTCAGTCCAAGCTGATGCCTAGCCCTAGAGTCCTTCTCAGGCCA
Organism: Nanorana parkeri; assembly: GCF_000935625.1. NCBI lineage: Eukaryota > Metazoa > Chordata > Amphibia > Anura > Dicroglossidae > Nanorana > Nanorana parkeri. Next base: position 539,548 of record NW_017306573.1, read on the forward strand.
AGGAGATTCCTAGCTCTGACTGCCAGCTCTGGAGTCCCCTTTAGACAAAGCTGATTTTGAGGGGGTGAAAGCAAAACCTCTCACATGATCTCAATATTATTGTTCAGATTCTTGTGTCAGCCCCTCTCATGACTGGTTCTCTTCAACAAACAAAATTTGGCATCAGTGATGGTCACGTGTCCTTGCCCACGTGGATTCTCTCGTGCTGGGCGAGGTAGGCCTTACACAGGAACCGCTTGCCGCAGGTGGGGCAGGCGAAGGGCCGGTCGCCGGCGTGGATCTTCTCGTGGCGCACCAGGTCGGACTTCTGGGTGAAGCGCTTGTCGCACTGCGCGCAGGAGTACGGCTTCTCCCCGGAATGGGAGCGCTGGTGAATGACCAGGTGGCTGTTGCTGATGAAGCTCTTCCCGCACTGGCCGCAGCTGAACGGCTTCTGCCCCGTGTGGACGATGTGGTGCTTGGCCAGGTGGGACTTCTGCGTGAACCGCTTGTCGCACAACGGGCAGCCGAACGGCTTCTCGCCCGTGTGGACCCGCACGTGCGCCACCAGCCGGGCGTTGTTGCTGAAGCACTTGCCGCACTCCGAGCAGGGGAAGCGCTTCTCCCCCGTGTGGACGATCTGGTGGATGACCAGGTGGGACTTCTGCGTGAAGGACTTGCCGCACAGGTCGCACACGAAGGGCTTGTGGCCCGTGTGGGTCTTCTGGTGCTTGAAGAGGTTGGAGCTCTGGTTGAACTGCTTGCCGCACTCGCCGCAGCAGTACGGCCGCTCGCCGGTGTGGCTGCGCTGGTGCTTCACCAGGTACGAGTTGCAGGAGAAGCTCTTGCCGCACTCTGAGCACTGGAAGGGCTTCTCGCCCGAGTGGATCCGCCGGTGGATGATGAAGTGGGAGAGCCGGGTGAAGGCCTTCCCGCAGTCCTGACAGATGTACTGCTTGCGGTTGCCCGGCGAGTCGGCTTGGTCGGCATGGGGATTCGGGGAGATGTCGCACGCCTCGTAGGCTGAAAACAGAAGCAGAGAAGTCAGAGCAATCCTTCCTATGCATCGTATTCTCTTATACATAACCCAAGACCACAGCAGGTATGTCGCTGCCTACGGCTCGGCAAAGATTTAGGCCGATCTGGCAATTTCCTGGTTTGATGGTCATGTGATCTCAACCAACCCCCAGTTGTGCTAATCCTTGCATGTCCGAGGTCTCACGAGTCCCCAACCTCTCTCTCTCTGCATGTCCGAGGTCTCGGGAGTCCCCAACGTCTCTCTCTCTCTGCATGTCCGAGGTCTCGGGAGTCCCCAACGTCTCTCTCTTTGCATGTCCAAGGTCTCGGGAGTGCCCAACGTCTCTCCTCTTTGCATGTCCGAGGTCTCAGGAGTTCCCAACGTCTCTCTCTCTCTGCATGTCCGAGGTCTCGGGAGTCCCCAACGTCTCTCTCTTTGCATGTCCAAGGTCTCGGGAGTGCCCAACGTCTCTCCTCTTTGCATGTCCGAAGTCTCAGGAGTTCCCAACGTCTCTCTCTCTCTGCATGCCCGAGGTCTCAGGAGTCCCCAAAGTCTCTCTCTCTCTCTGCATGCTCGAGGTCTCAGGAGTCCCCAACGTCTCTCTCTCTCTCTGCATGCCCGAGGTCTCAGGAGTCCCCAACGTCTCTCTCTCTGCATGTCCGAGGTCTCAGGAGTCCCCAATGTCTCTCTCTCTCTCACTATCGGGGTATATCTGGAGCACTGAGTGCTGGCAGCAGACACAGACACGGACCCCGAAGGCCATTTCCTCTCAGCACTCACTCGGAGCAATCTCCACAGGAATTTCCTCTTCTTTGACCCTCATTAGGCAAGCCTCGTTCACGTCCTCCTCCACTTTTGGCACAACTATAATGTTCAGACTGTCCTCCTGCTGGGGAAGGTAAAATACACAAAGAGACAGGATCCAAATTACAAAGCCATTACTGCAAATGAGCTCTTACTGTAGAGAATCACTACTGAAGATAACCTGCACTGCTTTTACCATAGAGAACCTGCACTGCTTTTACTATAGAGAACCTGCGCTGCTTTTTTCATAGAGAACCTGCACTGCTTTTTTTCATAGAGAACCTGCACTGCTTTTTTCCATAGAGAACCTGCACTGCTTTTACTATAGAGAACCTACACTGCTTTTACCATAGAGAACCTGCACTGCCTTTACCATAGAGAACCTGCACTGCTTTTACCATAGAGAACCTGCACTGCCTTTAGCATAGAGAACCTGCACTGCTTTTACTGTAGAGAATCTATAAAAAAAAACTGTACACAATTTCCACAGCTTACCTGAATTCCCTGCAAATTGTCTTCTTTCTTAATATGAGGAGAACAATTAGGGCCGGGACATCGCTCTGGCGTGGTTTCGTTTTCCTGTGTAACTGTAGGAAAGACACAATCACCAATCATGTCCAGCTGCAGATCCCGCCCCCTTCTCTACAGGAAGTGGAAGTCTCCTCTTACCCGGTGATGTGAGGGGCGGCTCATTCTCCATCACGACGTCCTTGTAGAGATCCCGGTGTCCTTCTAGATACTCCCACTCCTCCATGGAGAAATAGACAGAGACATCCTGACACCTTATAGGAACCTGACACACACAATGATACAGTCACCACCCAGACACATCCCTTGTCTGTTCCTGGATCATGTCCCAGAATTCCCGGCACTGCTCACCTCTCCCGTCAGCAGCTCCATGATCTTCTGGGTGACTTCTAGAATCTTGTTGTCATGGCTGCTCCCCGGGGTCAGGGCGGGAGGTGGGGGGTCATCGTACTTCTTCTTAATGGGTCCATAATCCTAATAAAGAAGATGGAACATATATGTCTGCTCTGACTGTCACATGGTCTGGGAGTGGGCGGGGTTCAACATCAAGAAGATCCGAGAGAGAGGAACTGCATGAGCCATGAGGGCGTGGCTCTGGGTGTGTCCAGGAAGCCTAAAGAAAGAAGGCGGAGCTCTACTACAAAGGAGAGCTAACAGGCGGAGGAGCTCTGAAGAGGAGAGCAGAAAAGGAGGAGGAGGTTACTGAGAGTGTAACGCTGAATGGCCACAAGCACCCTCCACTGCTTCAGATTCAGACAGGAAGTGCTCCTGTCTGTTTATATTATGTAAACAATAACAGTGAAGTCATGTGACCTCCCAGAATCCTCCTCACCTCTCCGGTCAGGTGTGTGTTTTATGAATAGAGATACAAGTGATGTCATGTGACCTCCCAGAATCCTCCTCACCTCTCTGGTCAGGTCTGTCTTTTATGAATAGAGATGTCATGTGACCTCCCAGAATCCTCCTCACCTCTCCGGTCAGCAGGTAGATGATCTCCAGGGTGAGTTTCAGTATGCGCTCGGTCAGGTGACTCCGGTCGGCGTCCATCC
>NW_017306573.1:543031-543621 GCF_000935625.1 Nanorana parkeri
ACACGGCCGGCCCCGCTCGCCCCCCCCCCCCCGCACCATCCACTTACCACCTATCAGAACACAAGAGGTTTACAGTTACATTGTCACATTTCCCGGTAACTCATCATACACAGAGCTACTCATAGAAAAGTACTCTTGTTGTGAGCCTTTCTCAGCCTGAGATGGGTGCTCACAACCAAAGTGACATCTCTCATTGCCTGTGCTGCTGTACACATCTATGGAAAGTAACTTTATTTATAAAGATCCCCCCCCCCATAGAACCTCCAGGAGGGCCAATGATGAAGACATCCCAGTACAGTCACACTGCAATTATCCACTAGAGACTGCTCACCCTCCTGTCTCCCTGCAGCTCGCAGGTCTCCACCTTCTGCCACCTCTTTGTAGCTCCTAGCACGGCTCCCTGATGACATCAACAACCCTGGTCAACCGGCAGGAGAGCATCATGGGAAATGTAGTGCTTCTGGTCCTACATTCTGTCTTGCGTTGTATTTGATAAAGTGTCCGCAGGTGTAAACGGCGGCGGCCATTTTGTCGGAGACCAACGCCGGTAGGAAAGAGCGGGATGGAGCCGACTTGAGGGGGTACGTTAA
>NW_017306573.1:543644-557192 GCF_000935625.1 Nanorana parkeri
AGATCGGGATTTCTTCTTCCGGCGATCTTGTCAACATAGCCAGCGAGGCTCCCGTGAGTAATCTCATCTGATGCCTTTATTTCCCCCTATAGCCCTCACACCGGCCATGGAGCTGTTTTTACTTACCTTCAGCCATCATTAAGCCGGCTGATTGCTTCCCTGCTGTGCACATTTAAAGGGCATGTCCATCCTGTTTGGCCACCAGGGGCTTGTTTTGCTTCGTAATGCTGCCGGACCCCACCAGCCCTGGCGTTTCACGTATAATGGAACCACTGGCTTATGTGGGTCGCACTCGTGGACTGTTTTCGTGCCCCGCCCCCCCCCCTTTCACCGCTCTGCTGTCATTTTAGCTGAATGTTACTGTTAAACGGTTTCTAAATTGAAGTATTAAAAAAAATATTAGGAGGGTTTCCAATTAAGTTTGGGTGATCATTTTTTTTTTGGTCCTTGGCCGGCGTAATTTTTATTACCATGGCAACGTACGCATGGCTGGTTGCCCCGCCCCATCTAACCCACAGGACCTGTGATAACTAACCTTTGCCCGTATTCCCGGTAAATATCTCCCAGACGTCAGGTGGTAGGTGTCCACGGTAAATCGGAAGCAGTGTTCTGTGTCCCTGGGGGCCATCTTGGAGGCTTAGGTGTGGTAAGGAGTTTGATAGAGACTAAGGGAACTTCTGCCCAGTCATATGATGGGTTGCAAGGTTCAAGCTTTTCTTCTGAGGCTTTGATTGGTCAGACGAGGGCAGTTGAGGCTCTGAAGATGGCACATGTTGACCAACGGTCTACTTTGCATAGCGATCATAGTGGGGGTGGAAGGAGGACATCCCCCACCAGGAAGCTGAGGCACCTCTTGTGGTGTGAGCCGTTGCCTCCCATGGAGGTGGACATCCATGCACCTTCCATGCACCTTCCATGTTCTTCTGACGTCACTATCCATCCAACGTTGGGACGTGATGAAGCACCATGGCACTTGAAGAATAGCGTCTGAGGCTCTGAATGGTCCACACCAGTTAAAGGACCATATTCAGTTCTTGGGGGAACCCCAGCAGGGATAGTTATGCCTACTGCTCCTGGTACATTAGCGTCATCTGATGTGTGTGTGTGTGTGTATAAAAGATGAGAATTGGGAACATGATCGGCCTAGACACCCAGAGGGGTTCATCTTCCATCACCCCCTTCTGATCTAAACATCATTATTAGCTTCAGTAATGACCAAGACCTGAAACTTAGAAAAAGGTTGACTATAAAAGATGAGCGGACTGTGGGAATTGAAGTGTCCATTTAGTCCTTTGCACTGGCAGTCGCTGCAAGAAGGGCCCCTTTGGGTTGTTGAGGGAAAGGCCTCCTATGGTTGGTGGGTGTGGGTAGGAAGGGGCATCTTGGGTTGGTGGGGAAGGGGTGACTTGGGTTGATGGCTGGTACGGAAAGGGGCATCTTGGGTTGGTGGTTCGTAGGGAAAGGAGCATCTTGAGTTGGTGGAGGAAGGGGTGACTTGGGTTGATGGCTGGTAGGGGAAGGGGCATCTTGGATTGGTGGAGGAAGGTGTGACTTGGGTTGATGGCTGGTAGGGGAAGGGGCATCTTGGATTGGCGGAGGAAGGTGTGACTTGGGTCAACAGCTGGTACAGAAAGGGGCATCTTGGGTTGGTGGAGGAAGATGTGACTTGGGTCGTTAACTGGTACAGAAAGGGGCATCTTGGATTGGTGGAGGAGGGGGTGACTTGGGTCGTTAGCTGGTACAGAAAGGGGCATCTTGGGTTGGTGGAGGAAGATGTGACTTGGGTCGTTAACTGGTACAGAAAGGGGCATCTTGGGTTGGTGGAGGAAGGTGTGACTTGGGTCGACAGCTGGTACAGAAAGGGGCATCTTGGGTTGGTGGAGGAAGGTGTGACTTGGGTCGTTAACTGGTACAGAAAGGGGCATCTTGGGTTGGTGGAGGAAGGTGTGACTTGGGTCGACAGCTGGTACAGAAAGGGGCATCTTGGGTTGATGGAGGAAGGTGTGACTTGGGTCGTTAGCTGGTACAGAAAGGGGCATCTTGGGTTGGTGGAGGAAGGGGTGACTTGGGACAGCAGCTGGTGAGGGAAGAGACACTTGCAGTCATTGGGGAAAGGGAGCACCTTGGCCAGTTGGTGGAGCAAGGGTTGCCAACAGACCTGTGGTTGATGGTGGTGGCTGGGGGGAGCAGTGGGAAGAGGACCCTTTTGGATTTGCATTACTTCCCCCAGAGATGAGAAGAACATTGGTCCCGTGATGCTTGCTCTGCCAAGTGATGTTGCTGGCACTGTGGAGTCAATAGTGAGTAGTAGATCAATCCATCACTACACCAGCACCTCCTAGCAACCTCTGGATGAACCCTGGTTCAGAAAGTCTGGTCTAGTGGCTTTGACCATCGTGGAGGCTCCATAGGCTGGAGGAACCTATTGGTTATAGTAAGAAGGTGCTACTTTGGGAACCTAATGTTGGGTTGGGAAACCCTCTGGAATGTCTGACTTCTTGTAGCTGTGACCCCTACGTAGCTGATGCGATGACTCTTGGAACAACTATTTTTCTGAAAGGAAAGTCCTCCGAAGGGCAAAATTGATGATTTTCTAGTTTATTGGGAATTAGGGGGTGAGCCCAATGTGGGAACCAGATCCTCCTACCAGGCCTCATCTTTCAGAAACTCGTCCGGCAGACGCCGGTTAGAGGGAAAGTGGCAGAGACCTTAAATGTGAAGGCCCTAAGGCTGGGGCATGACTAAAGGAAGGCTAGAATCTTGAGAGAGAGGGTCGGGCATGTTCTATGAAGCCAAGGTGACCCGTCCATTCCATGCACCATGGCAGGTATCATTGGTGGAGGCTTTCTGGGCCTTTAATAGAGTAGTAAAGGCCAATTCTAGTCCAAACCCAACAAGGTTCCGACTCTTCCCACACTATCAAACATATAGAGTGGCTGGAGATGACATTTAAGTTGTTTAGAGGAGCATCTCATGGTCTTCGTTCTTGCCCCAAGTCCTCAAGGTGAGACATTTTGGCCCTTTGGGGGCACCTTGTCCCCTTGAAACCCCTAGCACACCAAGCAGCCCATTCAAGTGGAGGACACACGGAGAGCTGAGCTAATATGGAAAAGCGAGGCCAGTATGGGATGGTCTCCAGATCTCTCATACCTTGTTTTGGGCTTTGTGGGCCTTCCAGTTGTCTCGGCGCGGTGTAACTGTTTTGGTCTCTTTCAATCTGCAGCTGGATTGGTGCGCCCTATGTTTATTTTACCCCCGCCGCAGACGGACGACGTTCACAGCATATAGCGGGATCCAAACAACATGTCCGCAGAGGTAGGTGGGCAGCAGGATTTGTGGCGTTGTTCAGCTCCGACTGTACGATCCAATCAAATCTGGCCCCATTTCTGCTTCAGTGTAGACTTCTGATTGGCCATTGCAAGTAAATTAATAATATCATTTTTGTATTAGTTTTCCTTTAATGTATTAATAATAAATACATAGAGAAATTATATTAATCCTTTTTTAATCAAATTAAATATTATTTTTAATATTATACAATTATTCATATGATTTTTTTGCATGTGTTTTTTATTAATAGGAGCTGTATATGTCTATATAATGTATTTTATTTATTTCTTTTATTTTTTTTTATTATTTGTAATCGTAGAGAGTGTTGACAGCGGTTGTGAAGATCAAAGAGGAGGAAATTCCTGCAGATATCAGCATGGGTAAGTGACAAAGAACCCAGCGCCGAGTTCTCGGCAAGGTTCTTCCGCCCCATGTAAAACGATCCCTTACATTACCGCCGAGAGCCATTCAGCAGCTGTGCCAGCTGTACTGCCTGATATGAAGATGTCCTCTAGAGGGCGCCCTGCAGATCCGTGGTATGACATAAGCTGAACTTGCCTTGTCCATTAACAGATGGGGTCAGCCATAGATCCACCCGGGAAAAAGGGACGAGCTGCCGCCAAGAACAGGATTACAGAGACGAGGACGTCCACCACCCTGTGAAGGTAACGGCATGGAGTCTGATGACCCGCGTGCTGGCTAATCTAATGTCTCTAGATGTCCTCTTCTCTGCTGTGCATTGCCCCCGAATAATCTTGTGTCCCCCCCTCCCCCTTGTGGCTGTTTAGGAGGAAAATCAAAATCTTAACATCGTGGTGGTGGACATCGGGCCGGAGAACGCCAGAGGGAACGAGATGGGCATGAGGATGGACGACATGGAGATGCACCCGGATACCCGGACTCGTGAGTGTTGTAGGGATTTCTATCCGTCGTTGAGTACAATTACAGGCGAGTCATCCCCTCTCCATATACTTTATACTGACCCCCCCTTTTCTTTCCCCCCCCCCAGCATACAGAAAACCGAGGAAGGGGTACATGAGGAAGCCCTACAAAAAGTGGTGGTCCCCCGCGAAAAACCATGGCGTGGTCCATAAGGTAACCTTAGATTTCATACACTTCAGATCAGACGTTCTCCTTATCTGTGTGAATAGATGTGCTCGGATTTTTAATTTAGAGAGGAAGACGTGTGGGCCCAATACATAGAGAGGTTCGGCTTCCTGCACTCTATGGTCAAACTCTATGGTTCCCTCGTTTCCATGCACTCTATGGGCAGGCCATGGTGGAGGGCCAAGGTTTGCTACCCCTGGTACACAGGCACGAGTAATGAAAATAAATGTTAAGTGAACTTAAAGTCCATCGCTCCCCCACCACACCCCACCCCTTTAGTCACATGACTTGGCACCAGGGTCCAGCAGAACCTCAAGCCATGTCCGTAAAGCACATTGATTTCCCCCATATACCCAGAGTTAGGCAAATGCTGCGTTCTGGTCTGAGGTTGGCTTCTGTAAGGTGAGGAGGGAGGTGGCCATTAAAGGAATCACTTGTTATCTCGGGCCCCAGGTGTCCCAGCTATCCTAGCTATCCTAGGTATCTCCAGCTGTCCTAGGTATCTCCAGCTGTCCTAGGTATCTCCAGCTGTCCTAGGTATCTCCAGCTGTCCTAGGTATCTCCGGTCCACATTCATGATTTCAGCATGTCTGGTGAGCTCCATATTGGGTCATTTATCCCTGGTGACCCTTCTTGAGTCCAAAGTAGGTTTCCCTATCGAAGGATAAGGTGTCTCCAGTTATGTTACTCTATGGTGATTGGGCTTTACTTGTCCCTCTGATCACCATTCAGTTTGTGGCCTCGTTTAGTAGGCCCTCACATTGTTAGATCCTCAAAAACATGGACCAGCAAGCAAAAAAAAAAATGTAAGAACCATGTCCAAGCCGACCTTCCGGTCAATGGTATAAGTCCCGCCTCAAACCTGACTTTACTGTTTGCTAGATGAAATACGTGAGGAAGAGGTTGCCTTCAGAATACATCATGAACCCGGAATTCCTGAAGGAGTTCATCACCATGTACCGCGCCTTCCCGTGCCTGTGGAATGTCAAATTCGCCGACTACTCCAACAAGCAGAAGCGGATGAAGGCCTACGAGCAGCTCGTGCAGCTGTGCCGCACCGTGTGCCCGACGGCCAACGTCCAGTTCGTCAAGCACAAGATCGCCAACCTGCGGACGGTCTTCAAGAAGGAGTACAACAAAGTCCAGGTGTCCAAGAGGACGGCCGCGTGCGCCGCCGACGTCTACGTGCCGCGGCTCTGGTACTTCGACCTGCTGAAGTTCACACTGAGCCCGGACCTCCTAGAGGACGACGGCACGCTGAGCGCCTTGGACCTGCCCAGCATGGTCGGTTTGCCCAGCACCCCCAGCGCACTGAAGATGCCCGATACGCCGGAACCTCAGGAATCGCAGATGGAGGAGGAAGTGAAGGTGAACCATGAAATTCTGGAAGAGTCTACAAACGTGTCTCAGGTAGGAACGACGTTAAAAATGTGTCAGTGGTCGAGCGAAACAAAAATTCAGGATTTGGCGGGAAAAAAAAGTCTTGCCCTTAGCTTTTTTTAAATGTTGCAGCCCAACTTTCTGCAGGGGTGGGAGGGGAGGAGACATGGGCAGCTGTTCTAAGTTTCCCTTGCCATCCCTTTACAAATACATGTTCCTCACTTGTCCATGTTACCTAGGCCTTCGTCTTTAGTACATCGCAACCGGGAATGGTGGGGATCTGCCAACTGCAGCCATCTTTTCTGGGTCCCTGAAGAAGGCGTCTACAGAATTAACGCAGCCAATCAAAGTGTCTGGGGTTGTGTAGTGTTGAAGAGTCCTTCAGTGGACACTCCCTCATTGCCTATTATACTAGCTATATCTCCATCTGACAAGGTTTTACAATCCGACAGCCAGCATATTATTAAACAGAACGATATAAACGAATGATGGACGGAGGGTGCTAGACGGAATGCAGAAGGGTCATGAAACCTCTTAATACGCTCGGTTGGACAATCCTAATTCTGAAAAAGTTGGGACGTTATACAACGCCTGATGGACACAATATATGATCTGTATCCTATGTAGGACTCTCTTAGGAGGGGTAATGTGTCCCATCAGCCTTCTGCAGCTTGTACTATGGGTGTGTTTGGTATCTAAGCGATTGGCATTCTCCTATACATGAGTGTGACTGCTTTTTATGAATGTAACTCCCTTATTGTAGGAGTTATGGAATATGAGAGCACTTGAGGGTGTGAGATGTATGAAAGTGCAGTTTTAGGTCAAATAAAACCAGATCTTCACAAGTGTATTGCTTCTAAACTAACGTACAACCCCAATTCCCCAAAAAGTTGGGGGCCCTGTGTAAAAAATCTACATAAATGATTCAATTCAATGATCTGAAAATCTTATAAACCCAAATTGTATTCCCCCCACGCTCACCCGCCCTGCACGCCCATGACAAGATGTATCCTGTCAGCGTCTGAGACGGGACACCCGCACCCGTACGTACCTGCACTTGAGGTGAGCGTTGGGGGACGCGGGGGGGGGGGGGGGGGGGGGGGGGGGGGGGGGGCGTACGGCTGCGTATTCCCATGGAGAAGGACAGGGGCTGCGTACTAATCGCACGTAGCACCCGTCCTTCCCGGGAACTGCCTGATACGGCCGTAGCTGTACGTGCCGGCCGATTCGAGTGTGAATGAGGCCTAAAAGTTGGGACAGGGCAACAAAAAAGCTGGCACAGTAAGTGGTACTGACAAGGAAGAGCTGGAAGGACATTTTTCACCTTTTTATTAAGTTAATTGGCAACAGGTCAGTCACATTATTGGGTATAAAAAGAGCATCTTCGAGAGTCGGAGTGTCTGAGAAGTAAAGATGGGCCGAGGTTCACCAGCGTGTCTGAGAAGTAAAGATGGGCCGAGGTTCACCAGCGTGTCTGAGAAGTAAAGATGGGCCGAGGTTCACCAGCGTGTCTGAGAAGTAAAGATGGGCCGAGGTTCACCAGCGTGTCTGAGAAGTAAAGATGGGCCGAGGTTCACCAGCGTGTCTGAGAAGTAAAGATGGGCCGAGGTTCGCCAGCGTGTCTGAGAAGTAAAGATGGGCCGAGGTTCGCCAGCGTGTCTGAGAAGTAAAGATGGGCCGACTCTGTGATGGACATCACTGCATGGGCTCAGGAATTCTTCCAAATATCACTGTCTGTGGGCGCAGTTCGCCGTGCCATCTAAAAATGCCAGTTAAAACTCTACCATGCAAAGAAGAAGCCGTATCTGACATGATCCAAAAACACTGCGGTCTTCTCTGGGCCAAAGCTCATTTAAAATGGTCTGTTACAAGGTGGAAAACTGTTCTCTGGTCGGGCAAATTGAAATTTGACAACCATGGGTGCCGCATCCTCCCGACCTAAAGAGGAGAGAAAGCTTCCGGTTAATCAGCACTCGGTTCAAAAGCCTGCATCTCTGATGGTATGGAGGTGCGTTCGTGTGTATGGAATGGGCACCTCTGATGGTATGGAGGTGCGTTAGTGTGTATGGAATGGGCACCTCTGGTGGTATGGGGGTGCGTTGGTGTGTATGGAATGGGCACCTCTGGTGGTATGGAGGTGCGTTAGTGTGTATGGAATGGGCACCTCTGGTGGTATGGGGGTGCATTAGTGTTTATAGAATCCAGATGACGTCTTTTTCAGGGAAGGCCTTGTATATCTCAGCAGGACAATGCTAGACCGCATAGTGCGTCTATGACATCAGCATGACTTCCTAGAAGAAGAGTCCGGGTGCTTAACGGGCCTGCCTACAGTCCAGACCTTTCACTAATTGACAATATTTGGCGCATCTTGAAACAAAAAATACGACAAAGAAGACCCGGGACTGTTGAGCAGTTAGAATCCCATATCAGGCAAGAACGGGACAACATTCCTCTCCCAAAACTCCAGCAACTGGTCTCCTCAGTTCCCCGACGTTCATACATCTCAAACTCCCGTATTCCATAACTCCTACAGTAAGGGAGCTGCATTCATAAAAAGCAGTCGCACTCATGTATAAGAAAATGCCAATCGCTTAGATACCAAACACACCCATAGTACAAGGTGCAGAAGGCTGATGGGACACATTAAACCTCCTAAGAGAGACCTACATAGACACCATATATGATCTGGATCCTATCAGTCGTTGTATAGCCTCCAAACTTTTTCGGAATTGGGATTCTCCAACCGAGCTTATTAAGAGGTTTTATGACCCTTCTGCATTCCGTCTAACATTCTCTGCTTTGTGCTATAAGCTGAGCTGCATCCTAGTGGGGCGGGGGGGTTAGGAAATGTCAAGCAAACCAAACGAAATGTGTCACCTTCTCTGGCTGCCCACCACGTGAGATTGAAATCTGATCATCCCTGTTGCTGACTTGTGCTTTTTGGGGACAATGAGGGTGGCACTGTGTTCATTACAATTCTCTTCCCTCCCACCTTACCTATGGTATACACAATTTGGGGTTCCTTAAGACATCGTTATCATCACCACGTCTGTAGGTGGCTTTATCAGGTAGGAAGTTTGAACTGCCAACCTATTCATATTCAGGGTTCCCATATAGACCTGGGGGGGAGGGGGGGGCGGCAGAAGGAGGAGCAAGAAGAACAGATGAAAGGGTATAATAGCTTGCTTGGTATAGGCAGGGGGCCCATTTCAGATACCCATGGGTGGGGGCAGATGACCTTCAAAGTTTTTGTGCCAAGAAAATGACCAGGAAGGGCAACAAAATTTAAAATCCAGTTACGTTTCTTCATCTCCTTTCCAGGTGACCAGCAACAGCCAATCGGACGACGTGGAGTTGGAGATCCATGACGAAATCATGGCTTCCATCCGGCGGCAGAGGAAAAAAAAAATGTACAATAACACTAGTGAAGAAGAACTCGGAGAGCGCCTGCTGACTCAAGCCGCGGCACTCCTCACCAAGAACAATGACGAGTTTGACGCCTTCGGCTTCATGGTCTCGTCCAAGCTGCGCAGGATGGACGAGCAGCAGAGACTGTTGGCCGAGGTCCTCATCATGGAAGTCTTATACAAGGGCATGTTGGGCCAGCTGACGGAAGACAGCCTCGTGTGCCAGTATCCCGCGCAGTTCTACCAGAACCAGCCCTCGAGCTGACCGCTCCACTGCCCCGGCGATGCCCACCCTCACCAAATAGCCCTGGCCAACCACCCTGCCCTTTCATGAGGTTCCTCCAGGAAAGCGTAAAAGCCTTCCACACTTATGGGGGCGTCAGGATATTTACAACTCGCAGCTCGTTAACCTTCATGGGATGAGCTAACGAATGGTGGGCACACCCAACATCAGCCATGCCAAGGAAGATTTTTCTTTAAGAAGGTTCTGCTGTAGGTTCCTGTGTGGCAAGACCTCCCTTGGCATAGGGTTCACCCAGCCCTCCGAGATCCTGTGAAACTTAATGTCCTGGGGGCTGTAAGTCGGTCAACTGCTTGAGCCCCCCCCCCACCTCTCCCGTGTATGTGGAAACATTTTATACCTTTCCTGGGGAATTGTTCAACCCCCAAAAATGAGGATGGATCACGTTGAGGTTTTTTCTCTTTTTTTTTTGGTTCTTTTTTTGGAGAATGTTTAGATGGTAGAAGCCACTGTGAAGGTTAGTCTCCTTAAAGGGGTAGACTGTTGTGTTCCATTTTATGAGTAGACCGTGGTGAACAAAACCACCCAAGGACTTAACTCTTGGCCAGTCTAGCGAAGGGATCTCCATTCATGAGTAGACCATGGTCAACTAAACCACCCAATGGCTTTTCTCTTGCTCATTCTAGCGAAGGGATCTCCATTTATGAGTAGACAGTGGTCAACTAAACCACTCAACAGCTTATCTCTTGCTCAGTCTAGCGAAGGGATCTCCATCTGGGTAGACTGTGGTCAACTAAACCACCCAATGGCTTATCTCTTGCTCAGTCTAGGGAAGGGATCTCCATTTGGGTAGACTATGGTTACCCATGGCTTATCTCTTGGTCAGTCTAGCGAAGAGATCTCCATCTATAAGTGGACCATGGTCAACTAAACCACCCAATGGTTTATGTCTTGCTCATCTAGCGATGAGATCTCCATTTGAGTAGACCATGGTCAACTACACCACCCAATGGCTTATCTCTTGGTCAGTCTGGCGACGAGATCTCCATCTAGGAGTAGACCGTGGTCAACTAAACCGCCCAACGGCTTATCTCTTGGTCAGTCTAGTGAAGGGATCTCCATGTATGAGTAGACTGTGGTTAACTAAACCACCCAATGACTTATCTCTTGGTCAGTCTAGCGAAGGGATCTCCATCTGGGTAGACTGTGGTCAACTAAACCACCCAATGGCTTATCTCTTGTTCAGTCTGGCAACGAGATCTCTGCCCTTAAGTCTCCAAATCTGCCTCTTAAGGGATCCAGTGGTTGAGGAAACCCCCCTTCGTGACGATTGCATCCAATGAGAAGTCGGTGAACGCAGAGAGCTACCGGCAAGAGAACTCAAATTTCCCTTTGGGGTGGATGTTGGTTCTGATAGCTAAAATCTCATCCAAAGATATCCCTCTGTTTTTGTTTTTTTTCCAATTGTATTTCAAAATAGCCTTTCAACTGATCTACACCAGCAAGTATGCAAATTTAATATATATATATATATATCTACATAGAATGACTTTAGAATTAGAGCGATTGCATCTGCAGACAGTAGGGAGGGTAGACACTGTGCTTTTTGTTTGTTTTTTTCTTTTTCCCCCATTGTGAAAGTTTGGATACAGTATAACCTGTCAGGTTTTGATGTGTTCTCAAGTATTAGCCACACCCTGCTGTATTGTTAAGGCCTGACCTTTTCGCGAGGAACGCTGGGAGGTTAGGTGTGACAAGCTCTGATGTCCTGAGGGAACAAAGAAGAGAAGGTAAATAGGAGGAGATGCAAAAACTAAAAGAGGGTGGAAGCCCAAATCAGACTTTTTCACCTCCCAAATTTGTTTCTTGACCATTGAGGCGTACAGGTAGTCTTTCCCCTTTTTCGTTATAATGCCACCTACAGGAGGATTGGACACTGGCTAACAAAAACCTGTAGGCTATCCCAGGACCAGGAGAACCCCCTCCTACATCCAGCATGCCTTAGTTCTTTTGCTGGTGGTCTAGGCCTTCCCAAATGTGGAAATTAGCAGGCCAACGTCTTCAGCCGGCAGCTGCGTCCCAGGTGTAGGAAGCCACATGAGGACCTTCTGGCCTCCCAAGGTTCTATAACAAAGAACCAGCATGCCTCCATTTTGTGATGGTGGCCTAGGCCCTCCCAAGTGTGGAAAGTGGCAGGCAGACTTTCTCAGCCGGCAGATTTGTCACCATTGTGGGAAGCAACATGAGGTCCTTCTGGCCTCCCAGGTTCTACAACAAATGACCAGCATTCCTCCATGTTTTTTGGACTGTCCTAGGCCTTGCTGCTGCAACATCCAGTTCTGAGCAGAACTCCACATTCCAGTCTTGTCTGCTGTCCAAATCCCAGGTGTGGAAATTGGCAGGCAGACTTCTTCAGCTAGCAGATAGTGGTGTCTACACCAGGTGGTGTTTGTGGACCGGTGTAGTAGGCTACATGAGGACCTCTTGGCCTCCAGGTTGTACAACAAATTGGACAGGTTTGTCTCCAGGTACAGGGATCTTTTATGAGAAGCAGTGGATGTTCTTGTGGTTCTGTGGGATCATTATACCCTCTGATGAAACATGTTCCTCACTTTCTTTGCAGGATGGAGATGGAGGATATTCTGGTTTACCTCATTGCTTCGGATTGGCCCAAGTGGCTTTGGTATTCCAACCTGGTAAAACTCCTAATGGACACTCCATGGGCTTTACCAGATTGTTTGGATCTTCTGTCTCAAGGACCCACTTGCCATCCTGCTTCATGGTTGCTGGCTTTAACAGCACGGCTGTTTGAAGCCCAGACAGGTGCATTCCTGAAGTAGTGTTGAAGGCTAGGAAGCCTACTTCTCCGAAGTTCTGTCGCCAAACATGAAAGGCGTACCTCACTTGGTGTGCGTCTTGCCGGTTCCACCCTAGGAGGTCCTCCGTGGGAGTATCAAATTGCTGTTTCTTAGATTTCCAAGGCTGCCATCTGGTTTTCTGTTCGCGTGTTCAGTTCTACCAGGTGGATGTTCAAGCTTCATCTGATGCCATCTTCGGGTATAAGGTCCTTCTGGTGGCTCTTTAAGCAGTCCCCAGTTTTCTGTTTGTTGTGGGCCTTTTAGCGCCTGTTTACCACGTTGCCCACTCCTCAGTTGGACTACCTTTTTGGATGTCCCGTAGGTGAAGGACTTCCTGTTTCCCTAAATGGAAGAGAAAAAGAATGGGACTTTTGTACTCACCGAAAAAAAAACCTTCATGGAGTCCATTGCGGGGCACCAGTCCCACCCTTCTGTCTTCACGATCATGCTCTGGGGACGGGCTTGTTACAAACTGAGACACGCTGGGAGCAGGCGGGACTATGCTGGGCTGACCTCCAGTTTTGTTTGCCAGTGTTCAATTCTCCTGTAGGCAGCAGTATAACCCGAAGGTGAAATAATTCCTGTGTCCCTCCAGGAAAAGGATTTATATGAAGAATAGGTCCGACATGCACAATGAATATCTTTTCTTGTCCTTTGGTATGAGAAAGGGAGCAATCCTTCACCCAATGAAAGCCAAATCCTCAATGTTATTGGTCCAGTTACAGGACGTATTGGATGGCTTCAGAATTGCTATATCAACGTTCAGCTAAATAGGGGTTACAATGTCCTCCCGGGTTCCAAGGAATTCCCCTTTTTAGCCTTCATCTTCCCACATGTGGAGGTAGAATTGCTTTCCCCAGGAGCTGACCATTACTTCTCAGCTATAATTTCCCATTGTCCTCGCCTACTCTGCGGCGCTTACAGAGTAGGTAGACTGTTCAAAGTTGAGCTGCTGACCCCCCCCCCCCCCTGCTCGCGAATGCCGGTGGGGGGGGGGGGGGGAGAAAAGTGGGATTATAATGAGAAGAGAACAGTATTTCATAGCACCTACAATATTGAAGTCCCCGCCCCTGAGGAGCTTAGATTAATTTTGCATTACTCTAGTGCATTTTCTAAAGGGTAGGGGGATCTTATTGGCTGCTTTTGGGCAGTGAGGTCCATTTTTTGTTTTCCTTCCGTTGCTTTAAAGTCCCACACCTCATTCATTGGAGCTTTTTTTTTTTTT
>NW_017306573.1:557601-600669 GCF_000935625.1 Nanorana parkeri
GGAACCACCCACGAGGGCAGGCATGGGCACTGGAAAGTCCATCTTCATTTCATACTGTTACTAGGCCTTTTCCGAGTAGGCATTGAAGTTGTAATCTAGACAGTGTTTTCAGTAAAACTTTTATTAGTTTTTTGATTTTTTTAAATATTTTATTTCTCTTAGTTTTTAATTTTGAGGAAACTGTTATCTACTGCCACGTACGGTGAAGTCAACAGTAATGAATTTAAAAGCAGAGGTCTTGATTTTGCAATAAAACTAATTTTACGTAAAAAAACTGTTTCGGCGAAATGCTTGTCCTGTGTAACCTTTAAGCCGTAACTGAGCTCAGAGTGAAGATTTTCTTCCGTGTAAGGCGGGGGCGGGGCGACTCCGGCCCCTCCCAGCTGGGGGGAAGCTACACATACTGTCATGCATCTGCCTATGGCAGTCGTGGCTGTCAGTCTTACAGGGCCTCGTGAGACTTGTAGTTCCCATCCTTTTTAAATGTTTCTCTTTTTTCCTTTTCACGCGTTGTCTTAAGGTGGCTACGCTCACTTCTCCCACTGTATCTATGGAGGGGGAACGTAGCTGCCCTTGGACAGCAGCATTGTGGCCCTCTGGAGAGGGTAGTGTTAGATGGACTAGACTAAAAAAATGAAAGCCGGACTCCAGATAACATTTTATAAGTAGGGATGTCCCGATACCGATGCAGTGCATTTTCCCGCGTACTTGTGAAAATGCCCTGATACTGGCCCTTTAAATTTTTACGTCGGATCGGCCACCTCAGGTCCCGCGCTTCAGGGGACCTGGTAGTAGCTGTCTTTGATGCTGCCTGCCAGGTCCCACGTCTGCTGACTCCTGGTGCAGGAACTGCTCTAAGCAGCCCCACACAGTGAATGTGGACGCAGCCCTGGTGGGATCCGGACGCAGCCCTGGTGGGATCCGGACGCAGCCTGGTGAGAAACTGCCCTAAAATCATTAGTCTGTATTGTTTTAGAAAAAATGTCACATGACCCTTTAAAAAAGTGCTATCGGGACATCCCTATTTTTAAACAGTTACAGAGACATTCGTTTTCCTTCTGAAATCCACGAGGATGTCTTCTCTCATCTCTTTTGCCATTCCAAAGAGAGGAAATCCACGAGGATGTCCTCAATCTTCATCCTGCACAGAAGGATGAACTCCATCCTACCCAGGATAATTGTCTTAGTCTTTTATCCCACCCAGTAGCATGTCCTCTTGTCTCCATCCCACCCAGTAGCATGTCCTCTTGTCTCCATCCCACCCAGTAGCATGTCCTCTTGTCTCCATCCCACCCAGTAGCATGTCCTCTTGTCTCCATCCTGCACAGAAGGATGAACTCCATCCTACCCAGGAAAATGTCCTCATCCTACCCAGGAAAATGTCCTCATCCTACCCAGGAAAATGTCCTCATCCTACCCAGGAAAATGTCCTCATCCTACCCAGGAAAATGTCCTCATCCTACCCAGGAAAATGTCCTCATCCTACCCAGGAAAATGTCCTCATCCTACCCAGGAAAATGTCCTCATCCTACCCAGGAAAATGTCCTCATCCTACCCAGGAAAATGTCCTCATCCTACCCAGGAAAATGTCCTCATCCTACCCAGGAAAATGTCCTCATCCTACCCAGGAAAATGCGAGAAATTCTGGCGAGTTCCTGCTGAAGAGCCACTGGCAGGTCCACAGCAAACCGTTCTCTCATGTGGGGAGTGCGGGAAGGGCTTCCCGTTCAAGTCGCATCTCGCAAAGCATGAACTGACGCACTCTGCCGGGAATCTGTCCTCAGGTTCAGAGAGGGCGGAGCTTATCACCCTGGATTGAATGGTCGCAAGGACAGGACAGTTCCTCTCGGGTGGAGCATTTATTTATATAAAACAATCAGAACAATGTTTCTCTAAACCAGGGGTAGGGAAACTCCACCCTCCAGCTGTTGTGGAACTACAAGTCCCATGAGGCACTGCAAGACTCTGACAGCCACAGGCATGACTCCCAGAGGGAGGAGTTTGTAGTTTCACCACAGTCGGCGGGCCGGAGTTTGGCTGCCCTTCAATGAACCATCCCAGTGTTTACATTTTGCTGTTACATATTTTAAAGTGACCTCCATCTTCATATTGCTTCCGTCTGTCCAGTTCTCCTCACTAATCATACAGGAAGTAGAGTGTTTAAAAAGCCTCCCCCCCCACACACCTCCCCCGTTCTTCTGCCTAGTGGAGGCTATGTTCCCCTAGAGTTCTTCTAGGTCCTTCTCAGATGTCATGGTGGACTACCTGTGAGGAATCCCCCATGACAACACTTTGGGTCACCATCTCACTATAATTAATATTCAAGTTGTTATGTTGTACCTCGATCTTTGGCTCTCTGTGAGGAATCCTCCATGACGACACCCTGGGCTATGCCTCACTATAATATTCAAGCTGGTTTGTAATAACTTGATGTTTGTCTCTCTGTGAGGGATCCCCCATGACAACACCCTGGGTAACTGCCTCTATATAATCTTCAGGCTGTTGTAACTTGATCTTTAGTTCTCTATGAGAAATCCTCCATGACAACACCTTGGGAAAAAAATGTCTCCGCGTAATTAAGCACCAAGCTGTTTTGTTGTAGCTTGATCTTTTAGATCTCAAAGAGGAATCCCCCATGACAACACCCTGCCTATCAATGTTCCAGCTGCTTTGTAGCACCTTGATCTGTGAGGAATCCCCCATGACAACACCCTGCCTATCAATGTTCCAGCTGCTTTGTAGCACCTTGATCTGTGAGGAATCCCCCATGACAACACCCTGCCTATCAATGTTCCAGCTGCTTTGTAGCACCTTGATCTGTGAGGAATCCCCCATGACAACACCCTGCCTATCAATGTTCCAGCTGCTTTGTAGCACCTTGATCTGTGGCTTGATCTGTGGCTATCTGTGAGGAATCCTCCATGATGACATCCTGCCTATAATTTAATATTCAAGCTGTTTTGTAGCGCCTCGATCTTTCTCTGCCTTAAACTCTGTGACCCTCAGAAGCAATGGTAAGGGATCTGTTCATAAACCGTTTGACCATCCAAATCTCTACGATTTGTTCTTTCTGTGCTGATAGAGGCCACATTTAACGTTCTCAGTATATTCTTTTTCGGGTCGAAGGTAATACTGTCTCATGACCACTAGACGGAGCTGAGGAGCACAGGAAGTACTTCTTTCCTATGCTACCCGCTCCATCTAGTGGACATAATGTGGTATTACATTATGCTACCCCGCTGCATCTAGTGGCCATAATGTGGTATTACTTTATGCTTCTCCGCTCCATCTAGTGGCCATAATGTGGTATTACTTTATGCTTCTCAGCTCCATCTAGTGGCCATAATATGGTATTACTTTATGCTTCTCAGCTCCATCTAGTGGCCATAATGTGGTATTACTTTATGCTTCTCCGCTCCATCTAGTGGCCATAATGTGGTATTACTTTATGCTTCTCAGCTCCATCTAGTGGCCATAATGTGGTATTACATTATGCTACCCAGCTCCATCTACTGGCCATAATGTGGTATTACTTTATGCTTCTCAGCTCCATCTAGTGGCCATAATATGGTATTACTTTATGCTTCTCAGCTCCATCTAGTGGCCATAATATGGTATTACATTATGCTACCCAGCTCCATCTAATGGCCATAATGTGGTATTACATTATGCTACCCAGCTCCATCTAATGGCCATAATGTGGTATTATATTATGCTTCTCCGCTCCATCTAGTGGCCATAATGTGGTATTACATTATGCTACCCAGCTCCATCCAGTGGCCATAATGGGGTATTACATTACTCATCCTGTACTAGATAATAACTATATATGCAACAAAGGTGGTCGCCATTCCCCTAGCCCAGATGGCACCGCTAATCCCACACAGGGAGCCCGTCTCAGCCCCGCCCCTGGATTGCATCACCAAACTCCGCCTTGAGCATTTTGTCATTAGGACTTCATCAGGGGTACGGCAAGGGTAGGTACAAGGCACTGTCTGATATGATATAGAGCGCAGGCAGTCCTCCTAAATTGTACAATCTGATGGTGACCTGTATGGCCAGCTTGGTGTGGAAATAAAGAGCAAGGAAACAAGTAATAGAAAAATACATAAACAGGAACAACATCCTTAAAATGCATCGAATCTTTTATTTTTTGTGTTATTACACTTTGAGACAAAAAAAAAAAACAATGAGCACTCCAATAATTTCTCTGCACCCCAAAAATAAGCAAAGAAGCAAAGTTGGGTGAAGGCTTCATCTCTTTGCACTAGGCTCATGCAGTTCCCTATTCGGCCACCAGACGGCGGCGTCCCACACCATTGCAGTTCCCTCATTAGAAACGAGGTGCCGCCGTTTCCAATAGCGGCCACAAGGTGGCAGCGTTGCGCTCCAGCCCGTGGAACGCACGGCTCTTCCCGGTGGAAGTCGGCTGACTCAGGCTGCAGCCAGAGCTTTATTAGCAACTTCCGGTGCGGACAAGAGAAGACTGCTGGCAGCTGATGTGTGTTCATAAGCTGGTAATGGCATTTCTGATTTCCTGTTCAGTGTTATTGTTCTTTTCTCTGAGTCAGAAGGAGAGTATTACAGGAGTGGGGTCACCATGGTGTCATACTATAGCTGTCTCAGCCCTATGAATACCTGTGTCAGTACACACATAGCTGTGCTGTGTCCCCGGAAATGTCGCCCCTCCCGGCTGTCCTAGCTTTCCGAGCCGCCGTCCCGGAACAAGCATGTGGCAAGTGAAGGAAGAAGCCGCGATTCCCGATCCGCCTGCCCTTCTGGGTGGGCGACTCGGCTATTGAAGCCGTTCTTCTACGGTGGCCTCCATGTTGATGTGTGTACAGGTCCTCTTGACGTGTACAGCATGCAAGTAGGGAGCGTTGTCTCTTTCAGGACCCTCGTGAGATGAGACCCTCATATCGGGGTTCTGGGGGAGCTGTGGAAGGTTCTTGGGTGAGGTCAGTCCATGGAGACGTCATAGTCCAGCTACAGATGGAGGGCGATGGGCTGAATCAGTCCCTGGATTCCTGTAGGTCAGGGATACTCCAATAGCGAGATCCCCCGGACGTAGTTCCCCCCTCTTTTTCTGACCACCTGAGAGTTTTGGGTGTCCCCTCCCACCTTTTGTGAGTCTCAGCTCCTCCCATTATAAAGAGAGGAGAGGACTTCCTGTTTCCTGTCAATGACAGCAGGTGTACAGACCCGGGAACCCAGCTCAGGTATCTCACCAATAGAGTCCCTGAGGAACAGGAAGGAACACACGGAGGCAAACACGGAGATATCAGGCTTAGCTGTGCTGATCACTCAGTGACTTCTTATTTGAGCAATTTGATTGGTCAATTGTTGCGATTGCCTTTAGCTCTTCGGACCGACCCACTGAAGATGGAGAAAACCAGGAGTCACGTTAATGCAATACTGGACCTCACCCTGGAGATCGTCTACCTGCTGACCGGAGAGGTGAGGGGGATTCTGGGAGGTCACATGACATCACTCTTATCTCTATTAATCAAACACAGACCTGATGGGTGAGGTGAGGAGGATTCTGGGAAAATTATAGTGAAGTTCCATCTGATTGTGATATTTTTCCTTTAGAATTACTCACTGGTGAAGACTTCGTCTCTCGAGAGGGACATTTATCCCCCTGTGTCTAGAAAATGGAGCAGGAACCAAAGCCCCATCACAGCTCTTCCACCTCCCTCCCTGACACCCGAGAGGAATGATGACAAGAAGATTCTAGAAGTCACCCAGAAGATCATTGAGCTGCTGACAGGAGAGGTGAGCGGTGCCGGGAATTCTGGGACATGATCCAGGAACAGACAAGGGGTGTGTCTGGATGGTGACTGTATCATTGTGTGTGTCAGGTTCCTATAAGGTGTCAGGATGTCTCTGTCTATTTCTCCATGGAGGAGTGGGAGTATCTAGAAGGACACCGGGATCTCTACAAGGACGTCATGATGGAGACCCGGCCGCCCCTCACATCACCGGGTAAGAGGAGACTTTCACTTCTTGAGTATTGAGGATCCCCCTAGATACACACATCCTCTGATATAAAGACATAGAAACAATGTATTCAGTCAGTGTGTGTGTTTCCTACAGATGGATCCAGGAAGAGGAACCCACCAGAGAGATGTCCTCGTCCTCTGTATTCCCGGGATTCCACACAGGAACATCATGAGATCCCTCAGGCCCGTCCTCCGTATTCCCGGGATTCCACACAGGAACTTCATAAGGACCCTAAAGATTATGAGGTAGATGGAACCGTCTCTTCATACTGCTAGATAGCTAGAAGTCAGAGATTATCCACTTTCACCTATTGCCTTAGAAGATCGGTGAGGTCAGGGCTACATATCAGGTCACCCAAGACCGAGCAGATGGCCCGTCCTCCTTAATTCTTAGTGTGGCCTGTGATCGTCTTCACCCAGACATACACAATATGATCGATATGGAGACACAGCAGCCAAATACAATAGGACGGCACTTCACTGATGATGTCAGAAAACACTTAATATGTCTCTTTCTTTATTCTTCAGGGAGACCACGTGATTGTTGTCAAAGTAGAAAGTGATGAAGAAGAGCTGTATTTAAGGAGTGATGAACAGTATACCGAGGAGGAGGACATCCCCTCATATATCAGCACAGGTGAGGAATAAAAACTAAATGTGAAAAAGGGTCCCAGATTCTCCTCGTTCAGTCACTACAACAATACTTTCCCGAGAAGGATCGGTACAGGTAAGATATGGTACCAGGTGGTGACCTCTAGGGTTAGGTTCCTCTATCGCTGAGGAGCTGAAGAGACCTCTATGGTTAGGTCCTTCTATCACTGAGGTGAAGAGACCTCTAAGGTTAGATTCTTCTAATCACAGGGGAGCTGAAGTGATCTCTAGGGTTAGATTCTTCTATCATGGGGAAGCTGAAGAGACCTCTAGGGTTAGGACCTTCTAATCACTGGGGAGCTGAGGTGACCTCTAGGGTTGGGTTCTTCTATCATGGAGAAGCTGAAGATACCTCTATGGTTAGGTTCTTCTATCATGGAGAAGCTGAAGATACCTCTATGGTTAGGTTCTTCTATCATGGAGAAGCTGAAGATACCTCTATGGTTAGGTTCTTCTATCATGGAGAAGCTGAAGATACCTCTATGGTTAAGTTCTTCTGTTGTTGAGGAGCTAAAGTACAGGTGAGGAATAAACACCAAAACCAGAACAGAGTCTTAGATTCTCCTCACTCAGTCACTACAACAATACCTTCCTGAGTAAGGATCAGTACAGGTAAGATATGGTACCAAGTGGTGACCTCTAAGGATAGATTCTTCTATCACTAAGGAGCTTCAGCTCTCCAGGGTGACCTCAATGGTTAGGTTCTTCTATCATGAAGCAGCTGAAGAGACCTCTATGGTTATGTTCATCTATCACGGAGGAGCTCAAGTGACCTTTAGGGTTGGGTTCTTCTATCACGAAGCAGCTGAAGAGACCTCTATGGTTAGGTTCATCTATCACGGAGGAGCTCAAGTGACCTTTAGGGTTGGGTTCTTCTATCACTGATGAGATGACGTGGCCTCTAGGGTTAGATCCTTCTATCACTGAGGAGCTGAAGAGACCTCTGTGGTTAGGTTCTTCTCCATACATGAAGAGACAAAAGTAAGAGATAAGCCATACTTCCTCCCTGGAGCCCCTTTGTGTCCCAGAAGAGCACATTCCTATACTTCAGAGCTATAGATGAACCTCATGAGATGATGGATGAGGAACAGTGTGAGGAGGAGTAAATCCCTCGGGAGGTCATCACAGGTGAGTAATAAACACTAAATCCAGAAAGAGAGAATAATCCATCTCTTTATTCCCAGGAGGCGATCCGAGAACCAGCAAGAGCTCAGAGGAACATCTTACTTCCTCTCCAGAATACGATGACCTTGCAGATGGTTCTCCGGGAGAAGACCTCTTTACTGAGAATGTCCATCCAGGACTTCATAGGATGGATAGATCACCAGATCCCTCTAACTCTGAGGAATCTTATCTGGATGGATTGTATAATCTTTCTCCAGACATCCATCCTGGATTTTCCAGAGGGAGCAGATCACCTAATACCTCATCCTACGGCCTGGTCCTTGTAGACACAGCAGACACGGACACTCACGGAGTCGTCGAACCTTTTTTTTGCTCGGCGTGCGCCAAATGGTTCTTGCTGAAACTACCCCCTGGCCAGCATAAGACAGTTATCCCCAAAGTGCCGTTTTTGTGCCCGGATTGCGGGAGATGCCTGGCGCAGCACGAAGGTCTCCCTCAACCCAGGAGGACGGACATCGTCAAGCTGACGCACGTTTGCTTCGAGTGCGGGAGATGTTTCACGGTGGAGTCCAACCTCTTCCGGCATCGGCTCACCCACAGCAAAGATCAGCTGTACCAAGCTAACCAAAGCGCCGAGCACCAGAGGGTTCACTCTGGCGAGGGCCTGCTCGACTGCACCGAGTGCGGGGAGCGTCTTTCGGGGAAGAGCTGCCTTCTGAATCACGAGAGGCTTCACGCCAAGGAGAAACCGTACTCCAGTTCCGAAGGCGAGAAGTCTTTTACGGACCAAGTCATGCTGTATCGGCACCATGAGCCGGTTCTCCCGGACTACAAGCCCTTTTCATGCCCGGAGTGCGGGAAATTTTACACCTCTAAGTCCGTCCTCAACCGGCACCTGAAGCTCCACTCCGACTATAAGCCGTTCTCGTGTTCGGTGTGCGGGAAATGCTTCGCCAATAAGTCTTTGCTCAACAGCCACCGGAGGGTCCACAGCAAACCGTTCTCCTGCGCGGAGTGCGGGAAGTGTTTCACGTTCAGGTATCACCTCACCAAACACGAACAGACGCACTCCGGCGGGAGCCACCTCACGGCGCAGAGGGAGCGGGACTTTTTGTACTCTAACGAATTATTAGACAGTGGCGCTCCGGTGGGGCAGACGTTTCACTGCTAACGATAATAAAGGCCGTTTTGTACGATATTCTTGCGTTTGGGTGCTTTCCTTTTAAGGTGTGCTCCGGCCTTCCACGTGAAGGGTTTCTAGCCTTGAGAATCGGAGCTGAGAGTCAGCCCGGCGGTCTTACAGCCTCTGCATGCCCTTGCAGTCACAACCCATGCCGCCTCCCAGCTCCTGAGCATGCAGTACAGTGACCTTTAGGACATAACACTATATTCACACAGCAGCCAGGAGATGGCTTGTGATGCCAGGCATGGTCAGACTTTAGGAGGCTTCTCTTACCCAAGGGGACATGTAGCGCTCTCACCTATAATGTGTGTGTAGCATATAATAAGACCGGAGGTAACGGAGCACCAGGCTGACCTGCTACTGTGCTGTGAATAGCCAGCGTTGTGAATCGACCTGAATAACAGGAGATCAGATTACACACGCCACAGAATGAGTCAGACAAGCGACACCCATTTTGCACGAGAAACCCTCCCACTGGCCAGTCAATAAGTGCAGAGCTAGTGCTGGGCTTTCTTATTGGAAAGCCCAGCACCTATGTTCAGATGTAAAATAAGGAATTAAAACGAATGTCGGAATCGGGCACCCGAATCCCCCGCTGGCACACAAAACCAGCCTAAAATAGGAAGTTTCCATTGAAGGTAAATTATGTAAATGGGATCTCCAGTAGAAGAGTCAGCTGTGCTCTAATGGAGGGGGGCTGTTCTGTCATTTCCGGGCCTCCTCCTATTAGCTTGTGTGCAGTCTGAGCCCTGACCGGAGACCGGCTGGCTAGGACAGACGGCCTTCCATAGTTTTCCATTCTGTTCCAGGCGTAACCATGCAACCACCGGCCCTAACAACCAATCAGGACCAGCACTGGTTTCAGATAAGGGCTCAGGATGGACAGAACTGTAAGGCAGCAAGCAGCTCCGCGCAGGCGCATGGCTCCGTTTTTTCCGGGTAACTGGAAAACGTGCGCAGCGGACTTACGCATGGAAACATGCGCATGTAAGGCATACAGGAAGTAGATTGGCCTATATAAACGCACCTGCCATATCCTTAGTTGCTGGATGATCTCCAGCTAGTCCCCTGTGTTCCTTGTCTCTGACTTGCTTCCTGTGTTTGACCCGGATTGTCTCTGACCATTCTCGATTGCTGCCCCGCCTCCTGACCTCGGCCTGTTTATTGGACTTCCTTCTGCTTTCTGTTTGGCACTTCGCTGCTCGGCTGGCTTTGACCCCTCGGCTTCCATTGGACCTCGCTTCTGTACCCTGCTGCCCGCCCGGTTTGACCTCAGCTCTGCTTGACCTGCCTCCGTTCCAGGTCCTGGACTTCCTACTTGGCACTCGCTGTCACTCCTCCTCTGTTCCCATCCTCAGGGTTGAGGGACACGAGCTGCAAGGAAAGTCTCCTCAACCATCGGCCTCCACTCAGGTACGTGAGAAGGACTCTTGTCTATCCGATCGGCCTTATAGCGTTATGGTGCAACCTCCACCGGGCAACAGCCAGTGTCCACAACTGGGTAACAATCCTAGATCCATTTTGGAAATGTTTCTTCGCCCCTCTTCCTCTATGACTGGTGGGTACTGATGGCACATTAACGTCATGACGGGAAGCACCCTCCTCCCGTGATCAGCTACCATTTCCAGGTGGACTCGAGTCTTGGGATAAGAGGAGTGAAGGAGCTTTAGGTGATGGCCTGCACTAGGCGTAGTCAGGGCTTCCTACAGGGTAACAATGCCTGTGCCTTCATCGTGCACTCCCGGGGATGGTGTGGGGTATAAATGCTGGGGTATATTCCTGGTATGGTGGGGGTAGAAATACTGGGGTATGTTCCTGGTATGGTGGGGGTATAAATACTGGGGTATGTTCCATCAATATCGAACTGCACTTCTCCTTCTCACCACCAGAGGGCGCATTAGTACACTGCAGCAGACGGGGGCGCTCCTTTGTGTTTCTCCCATTAGCGGCGACATCATTCTCTCATTTGGCCACAAGAGGGCAGCGTGGCGCTTGTGTAACCTTCATTGCATTGCAGGATACAGAGTTTGGAACGCACAGCCCGGATATTGTCTGAACTTTATTAACAGCTTCCGGTTTGAACAATAATAGCAAAGAGGCAAGGCTTCTGCTGATGGGTGACCAGAGGTGGTAATGACACTTTATTTCTGTGGTTTTTACACTATACTGAATGAAGCCCCCAAATTATTTTCCCTTTTGCATTTGAGTCCAATATATATTTTTTTCTAGGTCCCCAGACAGACCTGCCGCAGATGGAGGAACACAGGAGCTACACGGCGGAGATAATAAACCTGACCCTGGAGATCATCTACCTGCTGACCGGAGAGGTGAGGAGGATTCTGGGAGGTCACATGACACCACTCTTATCTCTATTAATAAAACACAAACCGGACTGGAGAGGTGAGGAGGATTCTGGGAGGTCACATGACATGATTGTTTCTTGATACAGAGTTTTCCTCCTGTGAAGTCTGGTGACCATGTGACCATCACGGTGCCTTCACCTCCCTCTGTGACATCTGAGCGAAACTTCAAGAAGATCCTAGAAGTCACCCAGAAGATGATTGAGCTGCTGACGGGAGAGGTGAGCGGTGCCGGGAATTCTGGGACATGATCCAGGAACAGACAAGGGATGTGTCTGGATGGTGAAGGATCAGGTAACACTATTATACATAAAATGATACTACGATATATGTTGTTTTATTCACCAGATAATACTAAAAATATATTTTCAGGATGAAGACATGGTTCACATTAAAATTGAAGTAATCGATGAGGAAGAAGAAGAGGAGGATGAGCCATATGAGGAGGACCTCCCTCCAGAGATCAGCACAGGTTGGTACTAAACACTGAAACCAGAAAAGGTGAAAGGAACCCTTCCATAGTCAGCTCATGAACTGTTATCACTGCCATTGGCTCTGGCTTGGCCTTCTCTCTTGGACTTTCTTTGGTCTCCTTCTTATGAGAGAAGTTTTCTCCACCTTGGATGAGACATTTCCCCATATTCCTGAATATAATCACTTCCAGCGTATCTGTCCTTAGACATTGTGGCCGCATTCGTTTTCTTTTTCCTTTGATGTCCCCTGGTGGTTCTGGCAGTCTGTCCAGTCCATCCTGCCGTGTTTCCTGTCCCCGGGTGACAACACTCTGCTTTCTACTCTATGTAAGGAGCCATGGTGGCCGCACGGGCTGGACTGCACGCGTCTGCCTTGGTTCATCTCCATCACATGGTGGCTTTGATGGCACTAGTAGTGTGTAGAGAACATTACGCAGCGATGTGACTCGTATATATGTGTCTGAAGCTGTTTAGCTTTTGGGGAATAATCTCTCTCTTTGTTCTTAGGAGGTGGAGCGGAGAACAGTGTGACCTCGGAGCGATATCACACTTCCCTCCTGGAGTACAGGTCAGAAGAGGACTCTCTCGGAGAGATGCCCAACAGCCCAGATTTCCATCCACGGCTTCTCCGGTCAGATCTGTATGGAAGACATCTTTCCGATCCCTCTACACATACCGAAGATCCTCCAGATCCTTCTCCACACATTGGACATCCTCCTGAACGTTCTCCACACATTGGACATCCTTCTAATCACTCTCAACATATTGGACATCCTCCCGATAGCACTACACACATTGGACATTCTTCCAAACCCTCTACACACATTGGACATCCTCCTGAAAGTTCCACCAACATTGGACATCCTCCTGAACGTTCTCCACACATTGGACATCCACCTGAACGTTCTCCACACATTGGACATCCACCTGAACGTTCTCCACACATTGGACATCCTCCTGAACGTTCTCCACACATTGGACATCCTCCTGAACGTTCTCCACACATTGGACATCCTCCTGAACGTTCTCCACACATTGGACATCCTTCTAATCACTCTCAACATATTGGACATCCTCCCGATAGCACTACACACATTGGACATTCTTCCAAACCCTCTACACACATTGGACATCCTCCTGAAAGTTCCACCAACATTGGACATCCTCCTGAACGTTCTCCACACATTGGACATCCACCTGAACGTTCTCCACACATTGGACATCCACCTGAACGTTCTCCACACATTGGACATCCTCCTGAACGTTCTCCACACATTGGACATCCTCCTGAACGTTCTCCACACATTGGACATCCTCCTGAACGTCCTCCACACATTGGACATCCTCTTGATCCCTCTATGCATAGAAGACACTTTTCTGATGCCTCTAAACTTGGCGGTCACCTTCCTGATCCTCCTGCGCTTGGTGGGCATCTTCATTTCACGATACTCGCCGGACATGTTTCTGATCCTCCCGGCAATCTTGCCGATCCTGCCGCGTACCGAGGAAACAACAGGTTTGTCTGTTCAGAGTGCGGAAAGTGTTTCATGCTGAAATTACCGGCAGATGTGCACCGCAGGATCCGCCGGCAGAAGATGCAGCTTTTGTGTCCGTACTGCAGGCAAAGTTTCGCGCAGAGGGTGGGGCTGGAGAAGTACTCCTGTCCGGAGTGCGGCAAGAGATTCATTCAGAGGTCCGACCTGGTCCGCCATCTCCGATCTCACACGGGAGAGAAGCCCTTTGAGTGCCCGGAGTGCGGCAAGTGCTTCAGCCTGAAGGGAGCCCTCAATGTGCACAGGCGGAGCCACACGGGGGAGCGCCCCTTCTCCTGTTCTGTGTGCGGGAAGGGCTTTGCGCGAAAGGTAATCCTCCTCAACCACGAGCGGATCCACACAGGCGAGAAGCCCTTTGCCTGCCTGGAGTGCGGAAAGTGTTTTGTGCAGGAAGTGGCCCTCAACAGACATCGCAAAACTCACTCAAGATAAGAAGCCATTGTTGTGTTCCTAAAGGGGGCGCTAATAAAGTTATTTTGGTTACTTTTCTCTCTAACGGAAGTGCACTTCTTTAATGAATGGGCAAAAGTGTGCCAGATTCAGAACAGACAACAAGGGGTAGTGTGGAGGGTATGACGGGGGGCAGCATGTACACCCCAAATATAGAGCCATTTATCCAACCGTCCATCCAGAGCCGCCATTTATAGACCGGATACATCCTAAATATAGAACCATTTATCCAACTGTCCATCCAGAGCCGCCATTTATAGACCGGATACATCCTAAATATAGAACCATTTATCCAACTGTCCATCCAGAGCCGCCATTTATAGACCGGATACATCCTAAATATAGAACCATTTATCCAACTGTCCATCCAGAGCCGCCATTTATAGACCGGATACATCCTAAATATAGAACCATTTATCCAACTGTCCATCCAGAGCCGCCATTTATAGACCGGATACATCCTAAATATAGAACCATTTATCCAACTGTCCATCCAGAGCCGCCATTTATAGACCGGATACATCCTAAATATAGAACCATTTATCCAACTGTCCATCCAGAGCCGCCATTTATAGACCGGATACATCCTAAATATAGAACCATTTATCCAACTGTCCATCCAGAGCCGCCATTTATAGACCGGATACATCCTAAATATAGAACCATTTATCCAACTGTCCATCCAGAGCCGCCATTTATAGACCGGATACATCCTAAATATAGAACCATTTATCCAACTGTCCATCCAGAGCCGCCATTTATAGACCGGATACATCCTAAATATAGAACCATTTATCCAACTGTCCATCCAGAGCCGCCATTTATAGACCGGATACATCCTAAATATAGAACCATTTATCCAACTGTCCATCCAGAGCCGCCATTTATAGACCGGATACATCCTAAATATAGAACCATTTATCCAACTGTCCATCCAGAGCCGCCATTTATAGACCGGATACATCCTAAATATAGAACCATTTATCCAACTGTCCATCCAGAGCCGCCATTTATAGACCGGATACATCCTAAATATAGAACCATTTATCCAACTGTCCATCCAGAGCCGCCATTTATAGACCGGATACATCCTAAATATAGAACCATTTATCCAACTGTCCATCCAGAGCCGCCATTTATAGACCGGATACATCCTAAATATAGAACCATTTATCCAACTGTCCATCCAGAGCCGCCATTTATAGACCGGATACATCCTAAATATAGAACCATTTATCCAACTGTCCATCCAGAGCCGCCATTTATAGACCGGATACATCCTAAATATAGAACCATTTATCCAACTGTCCATCCAGAGCCGCCATTTATAGACCGGATACATCCTAAATATAGAACCATTTATCCAACTGTCCATCCAGAGCCGCCATTTATAGACCGGATACATCCTAAATATAGAACCATTTATCCAACTGTCCATCCAGAGCCGCCATTTATAGACCGGATACATCCTAAATATAGAACCATTTATCCAACTGTCCATCCAGAGCCGCCATTTATAGACCGGATACATCCTAAATATAGAACCATTTATCCAACTGTCCATCCAGAGCCGCCATTTATAGACCGGATACATCCTAAATATAGAACCATTTATCCAACTGTCCATCCAGAGCCGCCATTTATAGACCGGATA
This sequence comes from Nanorana parkeri, assembly GCF_000935625.1. Lineage (NCBI taxonomy): Eukaryota > Metazoa > Chordata > Amphibia > Anura > Dicroglossidae > Nanorana > Nanorana parkeri. The sequence goes on from NW_017306573.1 coordinate 573,053, forward strand.
CATCCTAAATATAGAACCATTTATCCAACTGTCCATCCAGAGCCGCCATTTATAGACCGGATACATCCTAAATATAGAACCATTTATCCAACTGTCCATCCAGAGCCGCCATTTATAGACCGGATACATCCTAAATATAGAACCATTTATCCAACTGTCCATCCAGAGCCGCCATTTATAGACCGGATACATCCTAAATATAGAACCATTTATCCAACTGTCCATCCAGAGCCGCCATTTATAGACCGGATACATCCTAAATATAGAACCATTTATCCAACTGTCCATCCAGAGCCGCCATTTATAGACCGGATACATCCTAAATATAGAACCATTTATCCAACTGTCCATCCAGAGCCGCCATTTATAGACCGGATACATCCTAAATATAGAACCATTTATCCAACTGTCCATCCAGAGCCGCCATTTATAGACCGGATACATCCTAAATATAGAACCATTTATCCAACTGTCCATCCAGAGCCGCCATTTATAGACCGGATACATCCTAAATATAGAACCATTTATCCAACTGTCCATCCAGAGCCGCCATTTATAGACCGGATACATCCTAAATATAGAACCATTTATCCAACTGTCCATCCAGAGCCGCCATTTATAGACCGGATACATCCTAAATATAGAACCATTTATCCAACTGTCCATCCAGAGCCGCCATTTATAGACCGGATACATCCTAAATATAGAACCATTTATCCAACTGTCCATCCAGAGCCGCCATTTATAGACCGGATACATCCTAAATATAGAACCATTTATCCAACTGTCCATCCAGAGCCGCCATTTATAGACCGGATACATCCTAAATATAGAACCATTTATCCAACTGTCCATCCAGAGCCGCCATTTATAGACCGGATACATCCTAAATATAGAACCATTTATCCAACTGTCCATCCAGAGCCGCCATTTATAGACCGGATACATCCTAAATATAGAACCATTTATCCAACTGTCCATCCAGAGCCGCCATTTATAGACCGGATACATCCTAAATATAGAACCATTTATCCAACTGTCCATCCAGAGCCGCCATTTATAGACCGGATACATCCTAAATATAGAACCATTTATCCAACTGTCCATCCAGAGCCGCCATTTATAGACCGGATACATCCTAAATATAGAACCATTTATCCAACTGTCCATCCAGAGCCGCCATTTATAGACCGGATACATCCTAAATATAGAACCATTTATCCAACTGTCCATCCAGAGCCGCCATTTATAGACCGGATACATCCTAAATATAGAACCATTTATCCAACTGTCCATCCAGAGCCGCCATTTATAGACCGGATACATCCTAAATATAGAACCATTTATCCAACTGTCCATCCAGAGCCGCCATTTATAGACCGGATACATCCTAAATATAGAACCATTTATCCAACTGTCCATCCAGAGCCGCCATTTATAGACCGGATACATCCTAAATATAGAACCATTTATCCAACTGTCCATCCAGAGCCGCCATTTATAGACCGGATACATCCTAAATATAGAACCATTTATCCAACTGTCCATCCAGAGCCGCCATTTATAGACCGGATACATCCTAAATATAGAACCATTTATCCAACTGTCCATCCAGAGCCGCCATTTATAGACCGGATACATCCTAAATATAGAACCATTTATCCAACTGTCCATCCAGAGCCGCCATTTATAGACCGGATACATCCTAAATATAGAACCATTTATCCAACTGTCCATCCAGAGCCGCCATTTATAGACCGGATACATCCTAAATATAGAACCATTTATCCAACTGTCCATCCAGAGCCGCCATTTATAGACCGGATACATCCTAAATATAGAACCATTTATCCAACTGTCCATCCAGAGCCGCCATTTATAGACCGGATACATCCTAAATATAGAACCATTTATCCAACTGTCCATCCAGAGCCGCCATTTATAGACCGGATACATCCTAAATATAGAACCATTTATCCAACTGTCCATCCAGAGCCGCCATTTATAGACCGGATACATCCTAAATATAGAACCATTTATCCAACTGTCCATCCAGAGCCGCCATTTATAGACCGGATACATCCTAAATATAGAACCATTTATCCAACTGTCCATCCAGAGCCGCCATTTATAGACCGGATACATCCTAAATATAGAACCATTTATCCAACTGTCCATCCAGAGCCGCCATTTATAGACCGGATACATCCTAAATTTGGAGCCAGGTATCCACACTTCTATGTATCTTACGTCATACATGTTCAGTACTATTTGGTACACACGTGTTCTCTCCAGTTGAAGATCTAACAGGTGATACTTCTGTAGTGATGACCCCCGAAGGGGTTGCTGGTAATTTTGGTTCCTTTTTCTCAGCTCCAGCAGCACCAACATTTCTACAACAGAGCAGAGAGGGTTGAGGGCGGCAGGACACCCAAAAGCACAAAATAGAGGACAATGTCTTCTCCAATAGCAACAGGTCCTACGACAGAGACCAAAAAGTAGCTAGAGTGCTAGAGAATTATAATTCTATATTATGGATGTCTGATGGCCAATCAGTGGGACTGAGAACCTTCTGAGGCATGCTGGGAGAACTATTACATATCTAGGACACTTCCAGGCCTTTGTCCTATGAGGAGGTCACCTCAGGGGTCAGTCTGTTTTAGGCCTTGAGACGTGGGAGGAGGCAGTGACTTCCCCTCCTGGGAGGAACCTGGAAAAGTGTTGCGTGCTGGAAGACAAGAACATATGACTTTGAGGAAACAAGCTGCTTCTGTCTACCACGTCTAGAGATGATGGGAGTGGTAGTATGTTAAACTCAATGAAAGTGACCAGCGGCCATGAATTCTGAACGACCAGAGAAAAGAACCGCGCCTGAGGTGAATGTTTCCAGGGACTTTATTGTATGTAAGTGGACTATGAACCATTCGTAATGTAGAGATAACTCTAATAAAGATCAGTACACAGAGCGCTGGAAGGAGTTTATTGGCACCATACGGTCTTATTGGTATGGGTGATAGAACCATTGGTGAGGATGCTGGTGAAAGAGATGTGAGGGGAGTGGAGATTGTGGGAAGTGATGGTAGATGTTTGAAGGTGATCGTATAAATGGATTGACGTTGTTGGTAAGGATGTGACAAGTTTGAGGTCATTGGTGGACATTTTTTGTATGGCGAGCGCTTTTGGGGTGAAGAGATGTTTTCGGTGAATGGAGAGGAAGAGAGCAGTGCCGGTGGAACGTATGTGTATGGGAAGTGTAAAAATTTGAGGAGTGATGTTTGATAGTGAGCTGCATAGGAGAGAAAGTCAGGAAGGGGTGGTGGTAAAGGCCCAAAAGGAAATACAATTCTGGCCTTTGAGGACCCTTTTAGGATGTACGATGAGATAGGCAGGTGGAGGTGTGGTGAGAAGATTGGGGTCTGCTCTTATCAGTTTCCGGAGGAGAACGTTGTCGTCCCTGGAGATGGCAGTCTAGTACCGTAGGCAGAACAGTGTCACCCTAGAACCGGTGGGCAGCGGTCTAGTAACCGCTGGGGCTCTGGGGGAGAACGGTGCTGTCTTTGGATCTGGGGATGGCAACATAGTATCCGATGGAGTAATGGAGTAACTGGGACCCTCCCAGTAAAAACAGGGGTTTTGGGTGGGGTAATTACTGCAAAAAAATATGCAAATTGCCCCCCGATATATATGCAAATCAGATTCAATTGAACTCTAGTGTCTCTCACTCCACTAGAGTCTCCCAAAGCCCAATGGAAAATGCTGGCCTCATGCAGAGATGTACCAAACCCATAGTGCTGTCCTGGCACCTCCAGGGAGTGCTTAGTACACGGTCTCGATCTTCAAAGTCTATGAGGTTGTAGCCTCCTTGGGATGATGGTTCTAGGGAAGAAGCACCACCCTGGGAGTAGTCTGCAGCCGTTCCAACCACAAGGCCAGAACAACGGCACGTTTCCACCCCCCTGGATGCTACACATGAGATGCAAAACCCTTAGAAGCTCTGACATTTCTTTCTATGAAAGTGTGGTGTGCAAAACCCTAAAGACCATAGAGAGCCAAAAAGACAAGTGCACTAGGGAGTGTCTCATAGTACATCTCCCTAAGACTTTCATGTCCACCTAGACAAAGACCAGAGGGTCTCATAGTACATCTCCCCCAAACAGTCATTTACACCCAGACAAACCCTTCCTCCTGGGTTAGTCAAAGCCAACCACTGAGTTGTGGGTTGGGGGCTCTCTACCTTCCCAGCCCTGAGCAGACCAGGTAAACCTGCTGAAAGCAGGAGGTGCTGAGACCCTCCGGGTCCCAAACACCTGAGAAGAACACGTAACATCCACTCCTATAAGAGTATAAGAGTGTAGATAGTTGGTTGGAGTTGGATTGGAGGAGTGTTCGGCGGGATGTATGATGAGATACGGAGTTGGAGGTGTGGTGAGAAGATTGGGCCAACGTACTCCTCCATGGCCTTATTCCCTGCAACAAAGGGACCCTGTCACAGGGAGAGACTGCACCAGGCTGCAATTCAATTTGGTCCTCCTCCGAAGAGGAAGGGCCTCGAAATTCCTGAACCCCCCGGGGCGCAAGGCTCCTGACGGGTAAGGACGACTCGGGTCCACCTACTTAAAGGCCGGCGGACCCCTCTCCTCAGGGGCTGATCCCATGAGTACTGGGGGAAGGGGAGTGAGACACCCCCAAGTAGGGGAAGGCAGAGAAGCCCATGAAGGCCACAGTACCTCCCTCTGAACATCAGAACGGGCCCCGAAGGTACCCGCACCCTCCGCCATCTGTGGAGTCAAAAGTGCAGTCGTACATAAATAAAAGGTGCCGGTGCACAAACGTGGCAGGCCAATCCGGCCAAGGTATAAAAATTCCCCCGGCTTAGCCAGAAGGCTGCCCATGAGGCGTGGTGCAGAAAATGCTTTAGGTGCCATGACCTGGTGCAGGTGAATCAAGTGGGGCCCTAAACCCAAGCTGTTTTTCCGGCTTCCCGGAAAAACAGGAAGCCGGGAGGAGGGTCATCACTCTCCACCCAGCTTCCTGAATGCCCAAGAAGCGGACTCCATGTTCCCCTACGGCACTGCCGGTCAGAGGACATTTTAGCTTAGTTAGGTAGAGGCCGTGGGTTGGCGGCCTGGGAACGGTCAACTCCACCATTTGTTTTAGGTTTTTTTGGGAGGGAAGTTCAATCTTGGTAACATGTTGGCAGAGACCTCACCAGGTTGGGTGGGTATGTTGCAGTCTTGGTTTAGGCCTTTACTGGGTTGCTGGGAAAATGCCAGTCAGAAGTCTGAGAGTCAGACACAGCAGGCGCTCGGCACTATGGGTTAGCCGAAGAGGGGCAGCCTGCTTTGAGGCTCCTTCTGTGTAATTGAAACCTCAGTGTGATCGGTTCTCATCCTCTTCAAGCTCAAGCATTGCCCCACGTGTCCTCTTCGGTGGTCCGGTTCCTGTCTTGTCCTGGGGTTGAGCGAAACCTAGTGTCATTTACCCACTTCCTGTAAGCCCGGGGTGTCAAGGACCCGCCCCCGAGGAGTGAGTCATCAAGCCACCCTAGAGAATGCTACAAACAGCTGTTCTCTGCATCACTGAGGACCCGCCCACCACCGGAGGAGGAAGAAGACCTGTGATGTCAAGTGAGCAGACCAAAGACTGCAGGAAAAAGATGGAGACAGATTTTATTTTAATAAATAAGGGGCAGAGCGGGGGAGGGGGGCATAACAGTTGGAAACGGAAGAGGGGGGTAGTTGGAGCGGGCACAGGAAGTTGTGTTGTGGCCAACGGCAGCTGGCAAACCTCCGGTAGAAGGTTCTGGTATGTAGACCTCTGCAGGTATCTATGGTAGATGTAGTTCTGGGGGAGAAACGCTTCCATTATGAAATCATGGAGCCAAATTTGCAGTTCTCATCTCCGTCAAGCCGGTGCGTCCCCCCTGTGCGTTTTTTGGTGCTGGACGTGGTCCGAGTTACTGACAAAGCATTTGCCGCACTTCTCGCAGGAGTACGGCCTCTCGCCGGTGTGAATCCGCACGTGCCGCACCAAGGCGGACTGGAAAGTGAATCGTTTCCCGCACGCACTGCAGGCGTAGGGTCTCTCCCCCGTGTGGATGCGCTGGTGCCGGACGAGGTCCGAGTTGCTGGTGAACCATTTTTCGCACTCATTGCAGGGGAAGGGCTTCTCGCCGGTGTGGACGCGGTGGTGGGACAGGAGGTGGGACTTGCAGGTGAAGCGTTTCCCGCATATTATGCACGAGAAGGGCTTTTCCCCTGTGTGCGTCTTCTCGTGTCTTGTCAGCCCCGACTTGACCCTGAAGCATTTCCCGCACGCCGAGCAGGCAAAAGCCTTTTCCCCAGTATGGATCTTCTGGTGCTTCATGAGGTCCGACTTATGGATGAACGATCGCTGGCACTCTGAGCACGAATACGGCTTCTCCCCCGAGTGAATCCTCTCATGAACTAGAAGGTTGGTGGCCGTGGTGAAGCATTTCCCACACACGGAGCATGCATACGGCTTCTCTCCGGTATGAGTCCGCTGGTGGATGACCAGCACTGACTTGTCGGTAAAGCTCTTCCCACAAACGGAGCAGAGGAACGCCAGGTGGCCGCTGTGCTTCCTCTGGTGCTTCACCATCTGCGACTTGCTGATGAAGCCTTTCCCACACTCCGAGCACGGATACGGTTTCTCCTGCGTGTGGCTCCTCTTGTGCTCTACCAGGTGTGAATTGGCGACGAAGCACTTTCCGCACTCGCCGCAGCTGTGCGGTTTTCGCCCCGTGTGGCTCATGACGTGGGCCGTCAGGTTGGACTTCCAGGCGAAGCGTCTTTCGCAGTACGTGCAGGAGAATGGCTTCTCCCCGGAGTGGACCTTCTGGTGGCGGCGGAGCAATCCTTTCTCTGCAAAGTTCTTCCCGCATAGGGGGCAGGAGAACGGTTTCTCTCCAGCAGGCGGTTTGCCGGACTCGCACAGCGGTTTATTTTTGGCGTGCATTTCCTGGTGTTTGAGGAAGCTGTCGCCATTCAGGAAGTACATGTGGCACTGGGAGCAGGTGCTGCTGCATGGAAGACCTTCATCCTTAATAATGAAAGAAGTATATTCAATGTGGTCCGTGGCTTCCTCCTTAAACTCGCCACACCGCATATGGCCTCCATGTGGAGACGGGTCGCAGTTGGGTTGAGGTTCCTCGTCACATGAGCTGGGTTCCTCCTTAATACTTGTAAGCGAATACGGTTCGGGTGTAGCATGATCTGTCCGTAGGAGGTCTCCTTCTCCACACGAGAGCGTCTCCTCTTTAACGGGGGTAGATGAATTGGGAATGTGGCTGGTTGGCTTGGAGAGCTGGAGATGGTCTTCTACTCCTGCATTCTTGGTCAACGTTCTTCTGTCTGGAGTGTGGCTGGTTGGCTTAGAGAGCTGGAGATGGTCTTCAGGTCCTTCATACATGGTCAATGTTCTTCTGTCTGGGGTATGGCTGGTTGGCTTGGAGAGTTGGTCATCTACTCCTTCAGACATGGTCAACGTTCTTCTGTCTTGAGTGTGGCTGGTTGGCTTATAGAGTTGGTCATCTAGTCCTTCATACATGGTTAACGTTCTTCTGTCTGGAGTGTGGCTGGTTGGTTTGGAGAGTTGGAGATGGTCTTCAGTTCCTCCATCCGTGGTCAATGTTCTTCTCTCTGGAGTGTAGCTGGTTGGCTTGGAGAGTTGGAAATGGTCTTCTACTCTTTCATACATTGTCAACGTTCTTCTTTCTGGAGTGTGGCGCATGTTTTTCTCCTGTGGTGAGCAGCTTTGAAATGATGAGGGACCGGTGTCTGTAAGATCTTCATTACCATGGTCTGGTGATGGAGAAATGTTGAGTTGAGATCCAGAGAGAAAATCTGTTGGAAACAGAGACATGGAGGTAAGAAGATTGGCACGGGGGGAACCTAGAGCCTAATAAAAGAAGACAAGGTAACAGGACGAGGGATGTCCCTATACATCAGGTTCCACCAGCTGACCATGTCATAGGGTGGAGGGGGCCAGATGGAACCTATGGCACGGGTAGGTTCAGCAGTAGTACCAACTGTATCATGAAACACCACAACTGGAATGTTGGGAAGACAGGAGAAGGAGAAAGCCGGCACTGGCTACTTCTGTCTCTCCAAAGCTGCAGCAGAAAGACCATTCATGATTAGAGAAGATATCGGTTCTATGTCCACAGGAAGCAGCAAGTCCACTTCCTCTTACCCGGAGATAGGCGGGGCTTCTGATAATCCATCATGGCGTCCTTGTCCAGACCCAAATCAACGGTCAGCAACTCAATAATCTCCTTTGTGATTTCTAGAATCTTCTTGGCGTTGTATCTCTCGGCCTTTAGAGAGGAAGGTGGAGCCTTCTTGTCCCATCTACCGGTGACCACCATGTTCTCCTTCACAGGTCTGAAATGCTGCAACATAATGGAGGTAACGCAATCAGTATCACAGAGAACCCTACCCCATATTCTCTGAAATATATCGTGTTATGTGACCTCCCAGAATCCTCCTCACACCTCCGGTCAGCTCTGTGTTTTATTAATAGAGATAAGAGCAATGTCATGTGACCTCCCAGAATCCTCCTCACCCCTCCGATCAGCTCTGTGTTTTATTAATAGAGATAAGAGCAATGTCATGTGACCTCCCAGAATCCTCCACACCTCTCCGGTCAGGTCTGTGTCTTATTAATAGAGATAAGAGTGATGTCATGTGACCTCCCAGAATCCTCCTCACCCCTCCGGTCAGCTCTGTGTTTTATTAATAGAGATCAGAGTGATGTCATGTGACCTCCGCAAATCCTCCTCACCTCTCCGGTCAACAGGTAGATGATCTCCAGGGTCAGGCTCAGTATCCTCTCAGTCACATGACCTCTCCGCTCATCCATGCTCGGTGACGCAGTCTATACCGAATCTTCTCTGTCAGTCTGGTAGTCAGGGCCTCCTCCTCACCTAAAACAAAGGTGAATGGACCGAATGCACAAACTTAATATAACTGACATTCTCTGCCAACTCGTCTATATGGAAGCCGGTCACTTCCTGTACAGCGGCAGGAAGAGGGTCAGGGTCCCAGGGGATTAGCAGAGGCACAACATTTTGATTACACAGGGTGGTGACTTGTATCCCTATAGCACCAATAACCACAGCGCCATCCAGTGATCAGTACACAGCACTGCAGCCACTGTACACATAGAGGTGAATTGTATCCCTATAGCACCAATAACCACAGCGCCATCCAGTGGTCAGTACACAGCACTGCAGCCACTATACACATAGGGGTGACTTGTATCTCTATAGATAAAGTGCTAAATGTGGAGCGCTAAAAGGTGATAATTAAGTAAAAAACTTGAAATCAGGTGTAATCAATATGACAACAAGTAATGTAATTATAAAGTGTTATAGTATCTCTATAGAACTGGTAACCACAGCACCATCTAGTGGCCAGTACACAGCACTGCCGGCACTATACACACAGAGGTGACTTGTATTCCTATAGCGCACAGCGCCATCTAGTGGTCAGTACACAGCACTGCCGGCACTATACACATAGAGGTGACTTGTATCTCTACAGTAATAAGCACCACAGGGCCTCTGCTGGTGACAATGCAGCACTGCAGACACATTGCACACTGAGCTGACATAAAATAATAAGCACCAGCGGTGCCTAGTGGTCAAATATCAACCCATGCAGCCGCATTACACAGTGAGGTCGATGGCATAATACAGACAATAGTGCCACAGCGACATCTGGTGGTCATAAGACGGCACTACAACTGTATACCAGGTAAGCACCTCGTACACTAATCCGCCCACCTCTGAGTTCCCCGTGGTCGAATGACAGCCCTCCCCCTTCCCCTATCAGTACACCACGTGCAAATCGTTATTTACCGCTGGCCACAGCGCACTTCAGTGTCCCCTCTCCTTTCTTCCCACGTAAAGGAAGTTCCAATGCATTTCCGGCCGCTGCGTTCCAAGCGGCTTCCTTGTTTTGCGTTCCAAGGGCCGGATGGCACTGTGAATTATCTTCCCTGCTGCCCTCGTTGTTAGTTCCGCCCTCGTAACAACCCCACGTTCATTCAGCACTGCTGTGACAGTTTTGTACAGTGGGGAGAATCCATGAAAACTGGAGCAGACAGTTTTCTTATTCCAACCAATCAGTTTGTTCAGCTAAGGAGGGTCTTCTTATATACTGTAGGGGTATAGGTGGTCAGCGAAGGGTCTTCTTATATACTGTAGGGGTATATGTGGTCAGTGGAGAAGGGTCTTCTTATGTAGGTGTAGAGGTGGTCAGTGGAGAAGGGTCTTCTTATATACTGTAGGTGTATAGGGGATCAGCAGAGAAGGAAGGGTCTTCTTATATACTGTAGGGGTATAGGTGGATAGTGGAGAAGGACCTTCTTATATACTGTAGGGGTATAGGTGGTCAGTGGAGAAGGGTCTTCTTATATACTGTAGAGTCACAGGTGGTCAGTGGAGAAGGGTCTTCTTATATACTGTAGGTGTATATGTGGTCAGTGGAGAAGGGTCTTCTTATGTAGGTGTAGAGGTGGTCAGTGGAGAAGGGTCTTCTTGTATACTGTAGGTGTATAGGTGGTCAGCGGAGAAGGGTCTTCTTATATACTGTAGGGGCATAGGTGGTCAGTGGAGAAGGGTCTTCTTATGTAGGTGTAGATAGGTGTAGAGGTGGTCAGTGGAGAAGGGTCTTCTTATATACTGTAGGTGTATAGGGGATCAGCAGAGAAGGAAGGGTCTTCTTATATACTGTAGGGGTATAGGTGGATAGTGGAGAAGGACCTTCTTATATACTGTAGGGGTATAGGTGGTCAGTGGAGAAGGGTCTTCTTATATACTGTAGAGTCACAGGTGGTCAGTGGAGAAGGGTCTTCTTATATACTGTAGGTGTATATGTGGTCAGTGGAGAAGGGTCTTCTTATGTAGGTGTAGAGGTGGTCAGTGGAGAAGGGTCTTCTTGTATACTGTAGGTGTATAGGTGGTCAGCGGAGAAGGGTCTTCTTATATACTGTAGGTGCATAGGTGGTCAGTGGAGAAGAGTCTTCTTATATACTGTAGGTGTATAGGTGGTCATTGGAGGAAGGTCTTCTTATATACTGTAGGGGTATAGGTGGTCAGTAGAGAAGGGTCTTCTTATATACTGTAGGTGTATATGTTGTCAGTGGAGAAGGGTCTTCTTATATACTGTAGGGGTATAGGGGGTCAGTGGAGAAGGGTCTTCTTATATACTGTAGGTGTATAGGTGGTCAGTGGAGGAAGGTCCTCTTATGTACTGTAGGGGTATAGGTGGTCAGTGGAGAAGGGTCTTCTTATATACTGTAGGGGTATAGGTGGTCAGTGGAGAAGGGTCTTCTTATATACTGTAGGTGTATAGGTGGTCAGCGGAGAAAGGTCTTCTTATATACTGTAGATGTATAGGTGGTCAGTGGAGAAGGACCTTCTTATATACTGTAGGTGTATAGGTGGTCAGTGGAGAAGGGTCCTCTTATATACTATAGGTGTATAGGTGGTCATTGGAGGAAGGTCTTCTTATATACTGTAGGGGTATAGGTGGTCAGTAGAGAAGGGTCTTCTTATATACTGTAGGTGTATATGTTGTCAGTGGAGAAGGGTCTTCTTATATACTGTAGGGGTATAGGGGGTCAGTGGAGAAGGGTCTTCTTATATACTGTAGGTGTATAGGTGGTCAGTGGAGGAAGGTCCTCTTATGTACTGTAGGGGTATAGGTGGTCAGTGGAGAAGGGTCTTCTTATATACTGTAGGGGTATAGGTGGTCAGTGGAGAAGGATACTGTAGGTGTATAGGTGGTCAGTGGAGGAGGGTCTTCTTATATACTGTAGGTGTATAGGTGGTCAGTGGAGGAGGGTCTTCTTATATACTGTAGGTGTATAGGTGGTCAGTGGAGGAGGGTCTTCTTATAAACTGTAGGGGTATAGGTGGTCAGTGGAGAAGGGTTGTCTTATATACTGTAGGGGTATAGGTGGTCAGTGGAGAAGGACCTTCTTATATACTGTAGGTGTATAGGTGGTCAGTGGAGAAGGGTCTTCTTATATACTGTAGGTGTATAGGTGGTCAGTGGAGAAGGGTCCTCTTATATACTATAGGTGTATAGGTGGTCATTGGAGGAAGGTCTTCTTATATACTGTAGGGGTATAGGTGGTCAGTAGAGAAGGGTCTTCTTATATACTGTAGGTGTATATGTTGTCAGTGGAGAAGGGTCTTCTTATATACTGTAGGGGTATAGGGGGTCAGTGGAGAAGGGTCTTCTTATATACTGTAGGTGTATAGGTGGTCAGTGGAGGAAGGTCCTCTTATGTACTGTAGGGGTATAGGTGGTCAGTGGAGAAGGACCTTCTTATATACTGTAGGTGTATAGGTGGTCAGCGGAGAAGGGTCTTCTTATATACTGTAGGTGTATAGGGGATCAGCAGAGAAGGGTCTTCTTATATACTGTAGGAGTATAAGTGGTCAGGGGAGAAGGGTCTTCATATATACTGTAGGGGTATAGGTGGTCAGTTGAGAAGGGTCTTCTTATATACTGTAGGTGTGTAGATGGTCAGTGGAGAAGGGTCTTCTTATATACTGTAGGGGTGGTCAGTGGAGAAGGGTCTTCTTATATACTGTAGGGGTATAGGTGGTCAGTGGAGAAGGGTCTTCTTATATACTGTAGGTGTATAGGTGGTCAGTGGAGGAAGGTCCTCTTATGTACTGTAGGGGTATAGGTGGTCAGTAGAGAAGGGTCTTCTTATATACTGTAGGTGTATAGGTGGTCAGCGGAGAAGGGTCTTCTTATATAATGTAGGTGTATAGGTGGTCAGTGGAGATTTGTATTGCCATCTGTAAACCCTTCTTCCTCACTTCCTGTCCTGGTGACACCCTATGATTTAGGGTGTGATGTGGTGTCCCAAGCACAGGAAGCAAGCAGAAGGCTCCCTAACACAGACAACAGAAATACAAACCTGACAGAGGTTCTTAAACTTCCCTATAGAGAACTTTACTCATCCCAGCTGCCGTTCTGCTTAGAGATATGCCCAACCCTCGTTCCTTACTCTAATACCTCCATTTTGTCTCTGGACACAAAAGGCACTGACACCCCGAGTATTTTTGTATTGATTTTATTATTCTTAGTATGATTATCCTTTGATAGTATTGTGATGGAGATGTAAAGAATCTGAACATTGGGCCACCAGCTTCTACACACCAAAAGACTTCCGAGATCACAGGTGAAGGACTCCACACATCATGGGGAAGAGGGTGGGGAGGGGGGTCACTGTTGCCCAAATCTGGGACAACTGACATGAGCTAACGCGTTTCTGCTCAAAATCAAGCTCGGACATAAACCTCCCGTGGCCATCCCATAATGCCCGGTGTCCGAGATCACACCTTGTGAAGAGCCCTCTAGAAGGACACTTAGATATCATTGCACGGGTGAGAAGTCCATGCAGAGTGGCTCAATCAATGGATGTATCTGAACAAGGCATCATGGGAAGGGAGAGGACAGGAGTCCGTAAATACTGCCAAGGTTGGATGATTGGAAAGGTTTCTGGTCACCTCAGGGCACAACCACCTCCAGCTAGAGCTGGTGTCGGGTCAGTCATGTGCTGACAGACCATGAAACACTTGGCAGACCATTCATGAAACAATTGGCAGACCATTCATGAAACACATGGCAGACCATTCATGAAACACATGGAAGACCATTCATGAAACAATTGGCAGACCATTCATGAAACACATGGAAGACCATTCATGAAACAATTGGCAGACCATTCATGAAACACATGGCAGACCATTCATGAAACACATGGCAGACCATTCATGAAACACATGGCAGACCATTCATGAAACACATGGCAGACCATTCATGAAACACATGGCAGTCCATTCATGAAACACATGGCAGACCATTCATGAAACACATGGCAGACCATTCATGAAACACATGGCAGTCCATTCATGAAACACATGGCAATAGCAGCTACAATGCTTCATCAACATATATGAACATAGACAGAAATATTGTACAAGGTGACCACCGCATCTCCCCTACATTCCTCATACTAGTTCCGTCTTGATGTCAAGGTCAATACACCCCCTACTGTTTACTCTGACCAGATTTGCTAATCAGGACAAGAAAGCAGGACAATTGTGAGCTGAACAGATGACTAGACACAAAAATCTATCAGAGGAGCTTCCTTGGTAGGCAACCTCGGCACTCCAGCTGTGGTGAAACCAAATCCCATCTTGCCTCTGTCTTTGGGAGTCATGCCGGTGGCGGTCGGAGTCTTGCAATGCCTCATGGGACTTGTAGTTTCCCCACAGCTGGAGTGTCAAGGTTGCATACCCCTGCGTTAGACCCTTCTTCTCAGGCTGACTCGGAGTGAGGCCTGCTCTCTGGCTAATGCTGAATACACATAAAACACAGAGCTGACCTGAGGGGGACTGGGGTTGCGATTTTGACAAGGAGCACACCAAGTTTCAACATATTTCATGCATGGCACACACATAAGATCATTTAGTAATTATTGGAAGATGATTGGCCAGCACATGTCCAAAAGAGCACCTAGCTTTCTTGGAACCCCCGAGACGTTCCACAGGAAACCTCCTTCCCACTCCGAGTTTGGCGTGGTTCCCAGCGTCTTGTATCTTCTCAACTGAATCAGTGGGGATCACGGGTCAAGGAGGTGGCCAAAGGAACTTGACATGGGGGATGCAAATGTTGGTACGCTGTTGCACAAAAAAAGCCAACCCATCATTGCCCAATACAATAAATCGACTTCAGTAGAGCTCTTCGTTCTTCTCAATATACCACTGCCCAAATATTCAAGCTGGTATTTATTTCATACAGCGGTGTTGGTTTAAGGGTGTTCCAAAGTAGCATGTCTATTAAAGAAGGAACTGTGACTTGAGCTCCACCAGGTTGCAGACCATGGGGAGCGCCGCCAGGGTGCAGAACTTGGGGAGCGCCGCCAGGGTGCAGAACTTGGGGAGCGCCGCCAGGGTGCAGACATGCAGGAGCTCCCCCAGAGTGCAGAACTTGAGGAGGCCATCTAGTTTGGACCTTGACAAAGTTCACCAGAGTGTAAGACCTTGGATTCTTCACAGTTCATCCCAACTTTTCAAATTTTGAAAAAAAAAACAAATCCATAAACGTTATGGGGACTAGAACACTAAATCGAGGCGCGCACCCTCGGCACTCCACCTGCAGTGCTATTACAAATCCCAGCATTGCTCTGCCTCTGGGAGCCCAGCATGTGGCTGTCAGAGTCCTGCAATGCCTCATGGGACTTGCAATTCCAATGCAGCTGGAGCATTGAGGTTGCCCACCCCGGCACAAGATCCCGGCCACGTCTACTGGACCATACCAGCCTGTCCTTCTATTCCTGCTAGAAGATGCATTCCTTAGCCCGGTATGCCTAGAATACTTTTCATGTCCTACAACTTGCACATTTAACGTTGACTATCCCACATTTGGAACTGATGGCCGTTGGAGCACTCGGCCTTCACGGACACGGTGGACCCAACAAAGACCTTATTAAACTTCACTACAGACCCGTGACAGCTGTCGTAGGCAAGGCACCGGCAATACATGAGGAGTCCATTCAGGTAGCTGTCGAAAACCATGTACTTGTTTTTGGAACCCGGACCTGACCAGCGGCTCGCCCCGGGATTTTCCACCCTGGCCAAGTCCTTGATGCCAAGTGCTCCTGATCGCTCCTCCTTGGCTTCACACTCTTGCTTTACGGATGAGTAACCCTGCTGACGACTGTGCGGTTGCTGGTGATCCTTGACGTTTTCCGTCTGCACCTCCTGGTTCCTCATGCCGATGCTTTTGTCCGTGAGGGTCGCCTTGTGCTTCTGGCCAGGAAAGAATTCCGTGTTTGTCCCGAGGGTTCTGGTCTTCTTCCGTGGAGGTAAAACCTCTCCACCTTTCCGATCCGAGCTCCACCGAAGTCTCTGGCCGTAGATATCACCGTGAGGGTTGTCCGGAGGCACCGGGTCATCGCCTTCCAGTTTAATGACCCTCAGAGGAAGCCCCATGACCGATGTGGGGACTCCACCTGAGCCCACACCTTCCTGTGCCGGCTCAGGCAGAAGCCGCCTTTTCCCGCGAGGATGCCAATTCCTCCGCCTCCAGGCATTCAGCTTGATGGCCTCCTCGTCGGGGAATATGGTAGGCACGGCTTCCTTCTTCAAGGAGATGAGCATCCCCCTCTGGCAGAAGCTATCCACGGTGAAATGCTGGGAGCACATGCGATACCGGCCCTTCGACCTCCCCACCAGGATCTTCCGGCTCAGCTCGTCCAGGTTCCCGAACTCTTGCTTGGTGGCCTGCCTGATGGCCAGCAGCCAAGCCTTGATGGCGGCGAGGTTGCCCGGGAAGTTGTGAAGGGCCGTGCTGGGGTCTCTGTATTTCCATGAAAAGTTGCAGCTCTTCACGATGCAGGTCGGCATTCTGTCCCCTAAAAGAGAAGACGACACGTTTCAGAAAGGCAACGCCTGAAGGATCCACAATGCAGACAGCTAGAGGTGGAAGCTGACTTCCTGCCCAGCAATGGCACATAAGGGGGAGGAAATTTGGGGATGTTAAGCTTGGACTCCGCAAGACAGAACATTACAATACAGGAGACTTCTAGAGACCCCATCACAGGAGACTAATACAGACTCCCATTACTGGAGAGTGCTAACGTTCCATGCAATGAGCATGCACAGCAATAAACAGGAGAATAAATGGCGGCCAGTTAAGCCACAATGGGCAGATGTTTGATCTCTATATGCAACATATTAAGAGTTTCAGCTCTGCAAACAAATAGCTGGAAGCCTCTGACCCCGTCCCCCTCCAGCACACCCGACACCGGCTCTATACCGCCTTTCAGCCCTCCGGCTGCTCCACCATAGAAGAGCCACACACAGACCGGGGTCGGCTCTCCCTGCTGATACACCTTCCACCTGCGCCTTCACTGCGCATGCGTCACGGCCATACGCAAATCCGCACGCAGAAAGGAGGGCGAGGACGCGGACGCTACGGGCGTAAGAAACGTATAGCGCTGGCGGCCATGTTTGATGCGGGAATCCATAGACCACACAGCAGGGCTGCTATGATAGATATGGACAGAGCTCACAGTGAGTCCGCCATACTTGGTGTGGGCGGAAGTAACATAGTATCCATGACGGGTCATAGCATACTAATAACAACAACCATTTTTTTTACACTACCATTGGGGGGGCTTCCTAATATGTCTGTTATTACATGATAATAGTTAAAAAAAAATTCTTGTATTTGTTGTTACTATTTAGCAAGGGTGGGCAACCTAGGCACACAAGTTGTGGTGAAACTACAAATCCCATAATGCCTCTGGCTCTCAGATGTCTTGGAATGCCTCATGGGACTTGGAGTTCCCAGGACAGTTGGCATGCTCACATTACCTATAGTGTCTTTGCTGAAGTCTATAGTGTTTCTGAGCCCCAGCAGAGGCATGCCACCCACTGACCGATCCTCTCCTCTGTCAGACATGCCCATTTTCAGCAGCGCAGGCCTACCCATGAAAAGATGATCTAATAGACCCCTGATGTCTCCATAAAAAGGACCTGTCACTGTGTCCGTGCTGTCACATAGGGGGGCTTGTTAGTCCTCTATGTATTATCAATAAAGGTAAGTGTAAAAAAAAAAAGAAAGTTACAAAAATGATAGTGACGCCTTCAATTAAACACATTTAACCAACACAACCTCCTCTTTTATCATTTAACCCCCCCCAAAAAACTTGGTATTGTATTGTGTTTATGTGAAAATAAAAATGTTCAATTAAATAGAATATTAACCCCTTCATGACCAGCGACATACAGTGTACGTCACTGGCATGGGGGCTGTTTACTTGCAGGCAGAACCCCTTCCACGCTCCAGATAGGAAAATGGCTTCTGGTCGGTGGGCACAATCTAGTGCCGGGTGAAGGAGGACTTTTTGGAGAACCACGTCCTCATAGAGAACAGGAAAACGGCATCTCACCAATGGGAGAGTCCCGAGCAATAATAACGGGAACCCTCAGATCATCATCCACTGAGAATGGGGAGGATCCATGTATGGAGGGGTCCAGTGATGACTTGGTGCCATAGATAGGTGGTCATGGTGGTCCCCATAATCTCATCATCTCCTACATTGCGACATCTGCTGCTTCCTCTATTTGTTGGATTCACATAACTAAAACTTTACATGGGGCCACTGAATTGTTTTTTTTGGAATTCGTTACTCAACAGAGCCAATTTTCACCTCTGATGACCAACCCTCCGTGAAGTTCCTTTGACAGGAACATGGCCACCCCTCAGGTTCTTGACCTGAATAAAGACACAAAGTGATTCTGATATTACCTGTTGTTACTAAGGGGGGTCACATCATCTACAACTGATGTGTTTTGCCAATCCCATTCTTCTGTATTTTGGGCCAACCCAACCCCATTCTTCTGTATTTTGGGCCAACCCAACCCCATTCTTCTGTATTTTAGGGCCAACCCCATTCTTCTGTATTTTGGGCCAACCCAACCCCATTCTTCTGTATTTTAGGGCCAACCCCATTCTTCTGTATTTTGGGCCTCCCCAACCACATTCTTCTATATTTTGTGCCAACCCCATTCTTCTATATTTTTGGCCAACCCCATTTTTCTATATTTTGTGCCAACCCCATTCTTCTGTATGTGGGGCCAACCCCATTCTTCTGTATTTGGGGCCAACCCCATTCTTCTGTATTTGGGGCCAACCCCATTCTTCTGTATTTGGGGCCAACACCATTCTTCTGTATTTGGGGCCAACACCATTCTTCTTTGGCGCCCTCAGAGAAGGCCTTTGAGTTTGATGCATCAGAGATAATCCTCGTTCTCACCCTTTTTTGTTGAATCTCAGTGCTGCAACCGCGATACAAAAACATAAGAAAAAACTTTGTTTTATTCAAAGTGTTTTCATTAACATAAATTGAACATTGGATTCAATAAAGTCGGTACAACTAACAGTATCTGTTGCTACTCTCTGGTCCTCCAGGTCTCCATGGCAACACCAGCAGGACCTATGGTAACCCATGATGCAGGCTTAAGAAATGAGGGTAAAATCACCTAATGGGGGGGGGCTTCTGTTCCTCTGACAACGACTTTGGTAAGATTTCCTGTTGCGTCTCCAGGACAGGAAGTAAAGGGAAACATAATCTAACTGGGCTTCTCGTCCTTTCCTACTCTATCCAAAATAGGGATGGGCTCAGGTTAGGACCGAACCTGAGCTCCTCTGAACCTGGAAGAAGCTCCGAAACACAGAAGGAATTTCCTTCGGTGCCGCCTTGGGAATTCCTCGCGTGACGTAAGCAAAGGGGCGGGAAGTGGTGACGTCATTGACCTGATATGGCTAACTGCCTATATATGGTCAATGGCGTTGACCTTTTACACCCATGTGGCCATATAATGTAAATGACGTCTCCACAGGCATTTGATTATGGCCAGCTGCGGGACGGGGAATACCCTGACCCACAGCTGATTGGGTGGGAGGCTTCCATGATGGGATGAGTTCCGGTTCAGACTGGGCTCTGTCCGAACCTGAGCTCATCCCTAATCCAAAACAAACTTATTTATTGAACAGAAACCCATTGGTTGAGCCCGGCTTGGAAGCCTTGCTCTATTAATGCATAGGGCCAGTATGAGACAAGTTCTACCTCCATGACCGGAATCACATGCTACGCACTAAGAAAGAGAAGCCATGGCAATGGTACCCACCCACAGCCGTGCTAGCCCTCATTCTAGAACTCCAAAGCGTTTGCTCAGTGTCGAGCTCTGCAAACGAGATCTGTGCCCCGCCCATTGTGGCCACTAGATGGAGCCGAGAAACACAGGAAATCTCTACGATCCTCAGCGCCATCTAGTGGCCACAATGTGCAGCGAATCTCATTTGCATAGCTGATCACTGTGTAAGCGCTTTATAAATCATCCCCCCATGTGTCTATAGGTGGTACCAAAGACCAAAAAAGGCAGGAAATAAGTCCTTGTGTGAATAGAGGATATTTCATACACGTGATTAAATCCGAGGGGCGTACAGGGCAATCCAAATCACAATGCGTCTAAATCAGCCAACCAGCTAGGGGTACCGGATCTCATTTGCATAGCTAATCACCAGGGCTTAAAAAATCCGCTCGTGCCGGACGAGTAGCTTGTAATTAAACGGCCGGCCGGGAGCTTTACATTCAAGCGAGCGGGCGTCTCTAGAGACGGCCAATCGCTTGTATTAGCAGCTGCTGTCACTGCCGTTGCCGGTCCCGGAGATCCGCTGTGACCGACATGGCTGATCTGTGACAGGAGATCAAAGGGAAGATCAGTACACGATCTCCCTTTGATCTCCTCTCCAGTCCCCGAATGCAGGAAGTGATGTATATTACATCACTTCCTGCATTCAGTGTCACTCTCCAGCTGCAGAAGCTGGGGAGAAGCAGATCTGTGCTTCATCAGCTTCTCTCAGGGTCCCTAGGTGACATTAGGGGACCCCTGATGTCTCCATAAAGACGACCTGTCATGTAAATTGGCTATCACATAAGGGGCTTCTTAACTTTATTGCTATCACGTGGGGGGCTAATTCTAAAAAAAATATAGTTCTAAAGTTTTTTTTAAAGAAGCATAAAAAAGTAAAACTTTTTTTTAAAGTCCCACGCCCCCACATACGTACGCAAACATGCGTCGGGCACGCCTACATGCGTCGGGCACGCCTACATGCGGGAAACGATTGCACCTATTGCGCCGCACATGTTACATATCGCCATGAACGTCGGAGTGTGAGGAATCATTTTAGGGCCATTAATCCCTGATAACACTAAACTGATGAGCAGTAAAAGCTTTAACAGCGTCGCCTATGGCCAAATTTCGGTGTGGCAGTTTTTTGCCATTTTGCGCACTTTTAAGGCTTGACATGTTTGGTGTCTATTTACCCGACGTGACCCCGTCTTTTATATTTTACCAAAAACATGGGTGAGAAATGTTTAACATAATGTAGGGAAAACTTTTTTTTTTAAATCGCACAGATCGCATTTGCATATAATGTGAATGACGTCTCCACGGGCATTTGTTTGTGGTCAGCTCCAGGGCGGGGAATACCCTGACCCACAACTGATGGACACTACTATGGAGAACCAAGTGCACAATCAAAAGGCATTCAGGATATGGACTGACGCTCTATCATCTGCTAAAGCAACAGGATGGTCTTGACTCTCCGTAGAGGCACCATCTTTCTTTACGAGAACTGATAAGTCTCCTGGTACCAGAACCTGAAGGCATGGCCTAGTTCCAAAGTGCTACCACGGTAAGGGTTTGGCGTGACATGGGTGGAAATGTGGCCATATGAAGGTCAGCAAAACAAGGGCACTGAAAATTTTACAGAGATTCTGGTCACCAGGGGAAGAAACAAGGGTAACGGGCCATTCCCTTATGCCAAATGCAGGTAGCCCAAATAAATTGACTCATTGTGCCTTTGAGGGCATCATGAACTTGGACCCCAGTAACTTAAAAAGAACCAGTCATTAGCTTGGTAGCTTCAAGAGGAAAGATTGTAAGATTCTGTATCTGCTCCGGTTTGGTGTGATTTCCCCCCATGACCCCTTCAGCCGGCGGGTGGAGCCTTAAAAAATTGAGCCGCGTGTTTGCAAACTTCAGCAGGATTCCAGCACCACAGGTAGTGGCTCTGCCGCCCCCAGAATTAGCAGTAGGCCTACTCAACCAGAATACGTCTAGGATGTCCGTTCCCAACAAGAAGAAGCCGTCTTCTACCCTCGGTGAACTTTTTGGTGCCGGAAAAGGTTGGCTTTGCTGGAAAAGGACTTTCCGCACTTGAAACATGGAAACGACCTTTTACCGGAGTGAACACTGTGGTGGACTAGAAGGTCTGCCTTGGTGGAAAACGATTTCCCGCAGTCCTCACAAGCATATGGTCTTTCATCCGTGTGAACCCTCTGGTGGATCATAAGATGGTGGCTGAGGGAAAAAGACTTCCCGCACTCGTGGCAGGAGAAAGGTTTCTTGGCGGCGTGAGTTCTTACGTGCTGTTCGAGAGCAGAGGTATCCTTGAAACATTTCTGGCACCTAGGACAAGAGAAGGACTTCTTTGACCCATGAACCAGGACATGTTGGCAGAGGGAGCTCGTGGTGGGAAAATGTTCGCTGCACTGGAAACACACAAAAGGCTTCTTCCCCGTGTGAGACCTTTGATGGGTGAGAAGATTGACTCGGCTGGAAAAACATCTGCCACATTGGGAGCATGGAAAGGGTTTTTCTCCTGTGTGGGTCCGTTGGTGGTTCATGAGATGTTGTTTGAGGGCAAACGATCGGCCGCATTCGAGGCAAGGAAAAGGACGCTCCCCGGTGTGAATGAGAAGGTGCTTCTGGAGAGACCCTCTCTTTGAGAAGCGTCTTCTACATTCCAAACAATGGAAGGGCCTATCGCCCGTGTGGATTTTCCGATGTTCCCTTAGATACGGCCTGCGCGCAAAACGCTTTCCGCAGTCAGGGCAGGAAAATGGCTTTTCTTCTGCCTCAACATTCTCCTCTCCACAAGCTGGACCTTCAACATTTTCAGGGCCTGGATCTGGGCTGCCAATGTCTTGAACTTTCTGGCGTTTCCGAAGATGTGACACATGTCCCAAACGCTTCCCACCCTCAGACAAAGGAAATGGTTTATCTGTGGAGTCTCCAGCCTGGTGGTCGGCCCGACTAGGGTTACCTGGAACGCCACCGCTCATGTCAGCCAGGGCAAGCCCATTGCTACTTCCACCAGCCATGTTATTTGCTGCAGCTTCTACAGTCTCTACTGGACATTCCTTGGACTGTGGTGACCTTGTCGGGGTTGGAGAGGTCGTATCTGGGGTGATAGGGTTTTCTTCTGCATTAACCTCTGTCATGACTCCATCTTGTGTTTCACACCCTGGACCTGACTTGATAAGCTCTTCTGAGATATTCCCATCATTCTGACCATCTGTTCAACATAAAAAAAAGAAGAAATTTAAAAAAAACTCTAAAAAAACCTACAAAATACAGCTAGAGTCTAGTCAGCACATACACATTTTAGCATGGATGGGACTTTAGGCTCTTATCACATGATTCTTCTCCAAGGGGCCCACCATGAAATGTTCCCACCACAAAGCCATCATAGAGAAGAAGCATCTACTGTACTTTGTTGGTCAGTGAAATCTGCATCATATTCTACCTGAGCATATGTAGCTGCTTTCTACTTGCCTGTGCTGGTCTCTGGAGGAATGGTCTTACTTTTCTGATCCTCCCTGACACATGTCTCCTCTTTGTCATTAACGACTTCAGCCTCATTTTCAGTCAGAGTTTCATCCTTTATAATACAAGAATAATGCCTTGTAACTACTCCATCCAATGTGCACTCAAATCACATTGTGCAAGTTCATTATAGAATCAAACGGGGCCAACTTACCTGATGGTCCTTAGGGATCTCATGATGTTCCTGTGTGGAGTCCTGCGAGGACAAAGAACGGGCCTGAGGGATCTCCTGATGTTCCTGTGTGGAGTCCTGGGAGGACAAAGAACGGGTCTGAGGGATCTCCTGATGTTCCTGTGTGGAATCCCGGAAGCACAGAGGACCGGTCTGAAGGATCTCCTGATGTTCCTGTGTGGAATCCCGGGAGTACAGAGGACGAGCCTGAGGGATCTCATGATGTTCCTGTGTTGAATCCCGGGAGCAAAGAGGACGGGTCTGAGGGATCTCCTGATGTTCCTGTGTGGAATCCCGGAAGCACAGAGGACCGGTCTGAAGGATCTCCTGATGTTCCTGTGTGGAATCCCGGGAGTACAGAGGACGAGCCTGAGGGATCTCATGATGTTCCTGTGTTGAATCCCGGGAGCAAAGAGGACGGGTCTGAGGGATCTCCTGATGTTCCTGTGTGGAATCCCGGGAGCACAGAGGACCGGCTTGAGGGATCTCATGATGTTCCTGTGTGGAATCCCGGGAACACAGAGGATGGGTCTGAGGGATCTCCTGATGTTCCTGTGTGGAATCCCGGGAGCACAGAGGACCGGCTTGAGGGATCTCATGATGTTCCTGTGTGGAATCCCGTGAATACAGAGGACAGGGACATCTCTCTGGGGTATTTCTGTTCCTGGATCCATCTGTAGGAAACACACACACTGACTGAATACATTGTTTCTATGTCTTTATATCAGAGGATGTGTGTATCTAGGGGGTTCCTCAATACTCAAGAAATGAAAGTCTCCTCTTACCCGATGAGGAGACTGGCGGCTGGTTATCCATCATGGCGTCCTTGTAGAGATCCCTGTGTCCTTCTACATACTCCCACTCCTCCATGGAGAAATAGACGGAGACATCCTGACACCTTATAGGAACCTGACACACACAATGATACAGTCACCATCCAGACACATCCCTTGTCTGTTCCTGGATCATGTCCCAGAATTCCCGTCACCGCTCACCTCTCCTGTCAGCAGCTCGATGATCTTCTGGGTGACTTCTAGGATCTTCTTCTCATCATTTCTCTCAGGTGTCAGAGAGGGAGGTGGGGGATCCAAAAAGGGGTTCTGCATCTTTCTCAGGTTGGGCGCAACACAGCCATCAGACAGCTTGAAAGCAATATAATTCTGTATTGAACAGAAAGAAATACTAAAGATTATGGGATTATCTAACCAAATAGTATTCGTATAACCTTCACATTGTCTGTAAAGTGGGTGTTTTGGCAACAGGGATAAGAGTGATGTCATGTCACCTCCCAGAATCCTCCTCACCTCTCTGGTCAGGTCTGTATATTAATAATAGAGATCAGAGTGATGTCATGTGACCTCCCAGAATCCTCCTCACCTTTCCGGTCAGGTCTGTGTTTTATTACTAGAGATAAGAGTGATGTCATGTGACCTCCCAGAATCCTCCTCACCTCTCACTCCTGATGTTCCTGTGTGGAATCCCGGGAGCACAGAGGACCGGTCTGAGGGATCTCATGATGTTCCTGTGTGCAATCCCGGGAGTACAGAGGACGGGCCTGAGGGATCTCATGATGTTCCTGTGTGGAATCCCGGGAACACAGAGGATGGGTCTGAGGGATCTCCTGATGTTCCTGTGTGGAATCCCGGAAGCACAGAGGACCGGTCTGAAGGATCTCCTGATGTTCCTGTGTGGAATCCCGGGAGTACAGAGGACAAGCCTGAGGGATCTCATGATGTTCCTGTGTGGAATCCCGGGAACACAGAGGATGGGTCTGAGGGATCTCCTGATGTTCCTGTGTGGAATCCCGGGAGCACAGAGGACCGGCTTGAGGGATCTCATGATGTTCCTGTGTGGAATCCCGTGAATACAGAGGACAGGGACATCTCTCTGGGGTATTTCTGTTCCTGGATCCATCTGTAGGAAACACACACACTGACTGAATACATTGTTTCTATGTCTTTATATCAGAGGATGTGTGTATCTAGGGGGTTCCTCAATACTCAAGAAATGAAAGTCTCCTCTTACCCGATGAGGAGACTGGCGGCTGGTTATCCATCATGGCGTCCTTGTAGAGATCCCTGTGTCCTTCTACATACTCCCACTCCTCCATGGAGAAATAGACGGAGACATCCTGACACCTTATAGGAACCTGACACACACAATGATACAGTCACCATCCAGACACATCCCTTGTCTGTTCCTGGATCATGTCCCAGAATTCCCGTCACCGCTCACCTCTCCTGTCAGCAGCTCGATGATCTTCTGGGTGACTTCTAGGATCTTCTTCTCATCATTTCTCTCAGGTGTCAGAGAGGGAGGTGGGGGATCCAAAAAGGGGTTCTGCATCTTTCTCAGGTTGGGCGCAACACAGCCATCAGACAGCTTGAAAGCAATATAATTCTGTATTGAACAGAAAGAAATACTAAAGATTATGGGATTATCTAACCAAATAGTATTCGTATAACCTTCACATTGTCTGTAAAGTGGGTGTTTTGGCAACAGGGATAAGAGTGATGTCATGTCACCTCCCAGAATCCTCCTCACCTCTCTGGTCAGGTCTGTATATTAATAATAGAGATCAGAGTGATGTCATGTGACCTCCCAGAATCCTCCTCACCTCTCCAGTCCGGTCTGTGTTTTATTAATAGAGATAAAAGTGATGTCATGTGACCTCCCAGAATCCTCCTCACCTCTCCAGTCCGGTCTGTGTTTTATTAATAGAGATAAAAGTGATGTCATGTGACCTCCCAGAATCCTCCTCACCTCTCCAGTCAGGTCTGTGTTTTATTAATAGAGATAAGAGGGATGTCATGTGACCCTCCCAGAATCCTCCTCACCTCTCCGGTCAGCTGGTGGATGAACTCCAAGGTGAGGTGCAGTATCTTCTCAGTCAAGTGACCGCGGTGCTTGTCCATCCTAGTAGAGATAAAATTGTTGAGTTGAGCCTTTGGATGCCCATTGGGTGGTGAGTCATACACATGGGATCAATAAGACTTTGGGATAGATCCAGAACGGGAAGAGCTGGGACAGGAGATGTACAAGTCCTACTCAAGGACTCGGTAATAATCCAGAAAAGATGCCGGCATAGTCTGGATTGAGAGGAGGACATGTGCACAATACAAACCAATGGTCAGGGGACCAGGTTTCGACTTGGGCCCTGGATCTGGCCCAAATAAAGGGCTTTCCATCTTCATCTATAGAAGTCTTTATTACCCCCTCAACCCTCCCAGGGCAAATATTGCCATTCCCTGCAGGATCCAGGTTTTCACGTTACCACTCACCTTAAAAAGGACATGGATGATTACACTAAAAGGCAAACACACCACATTTAAGAATAAGTATTTTTTTTCCACGATCATCCATTAAAATAATATCAAATGTAATTTACCTGCAACTGGTTTCCTCTCCAACTTACAAGGAAATGGGTAGAGCTACTTCCTAGGGTGCGTTCCAATTCACTTCCTGTCAGTGCGTTTCACCTGACTTTCGTATTTGCGTTCCATCGGCCATGTCTGTGCGATCTCCGCCTGCTGGTCATTAGCTGGAACTACAGTCAGCCCATTACAACCAGCGGAGGTCGCTCTCGACGCACATCCATATATGGGCATTCTGGTGCCTACAGCGGAGCTTAGCCTGGACCAATCAGCGACCAGTAGGCGTGGTATTTGCTGTCCCGTGGCGGAGTGGTTGTTAGGGAAGCGCTGGCTGGCTGCGCCGTGAACCCGGAAGTGGGGGAAGAGCAGCCATTGGTTTCCTATCTGTGTGTGTTTTGAAGGCTTCAGGTGAGCCCAGTTGGGAAAATAAGCACGTGGATATTTTCGGGACGGGATTGTGTTAAAATGACACGAGAATTGGTAGAAATTGTATTAACCCTTTAAGTGCAATGTTGGGATGAACTGTAGCCATGGGAACCAGGTTTAATAGAACTACTCTTTTTTTTGTTTACATTCTTTTTTATTTTGGGATTAACTCCATAAAATACCTATTTGTAATGTTGCATTATTGATCGTCTATTCATTTCAATTTTTTTAATATGTTTATTAGCGGCCACGATAAAAAAAACAAAAAACACCAATATTCCTATTTCGTGAGCATGCAGTCTTGATGGGGTCTGGATTCACCATTAGGCCTATGTCTGTAGGAGTC
>NW_017306573.1:600682-614797 GCF_000935625.1 Nanorana parkeri
GTTTATATACACGTTGTCACCATGTTTGGGCTGGTAAAGCAAGAATATGCCGGTATGGAGGTGATCATAGCAGATAGGGGGCATCCTTGTCCACCATAGTTGGAGGACAACGGGCTGCAGTGAAGAAAGCCCGGCCTAGTCTACATCCCTGTGCATTTCATAAAGGGGCGTTGTTCTAAATTTACTTCCTCCTCTGTCTTATTTCTCTCAGCTTCAAAAGGCTTGTCCGTGTCAATCACTGGCAGAGGTCACGTGGACGGGGTAACCGGTACATGCAGAACCGGAATCTAATCAATGAAACACTCAATATGGACAACGACAGACGACCCCTGGTTACAAAGATGTTAAACCTGACCCTGGAGATCCTCTACCTGCTGACCGGAGAGGTGAGGTGGATTCTGGGAGGTCACATGACATCACTCCTATCTCTATTAATAAAACACAGACCTGACCGGAGAGGTGAGGAGGATTCTGGGAGGTCACATGACACCACTCTTATCTCTATTAATAACACACAGACCTGACCGGAGAGGTGAGGAGGATTCTGGGAGGTCACATGACACCACTCTTATCTCTATTCATACACCCGCAGACCTGACCGGAGAGGTGAGGTGGATTTTGGGAGGTCACATGACATCACTAGTAATAAAACACAGACCTGACCGCAGAGGTGAGGAGGATTCTAGGAGGTCACATGACATCACTAGTAATAAAACACAGACCTGACCGGGGAGGTGAGGAGGATTCTGGGAGGTCACATGACACTACTTTTACGAAACTGAGCGTACTCTACAGTGGAATAATCGTTAGTTTTTGCTTCACTCCAGGATTACATCACTTTCAAACTTTCCGATGGTTGGGTTGCACCCCACATGAAACAGATTCAGAACCCCACCATGGAGCCTCCATCTCCTTCCCCGACACCTGAGAGGAACAACGACAAGAAGATTCTAGAAGTCACCCAGAAGATCATGGAGCTGCTGACAGGAGAGGTGAGCGGTGCCGGGAATTGTGGGACATGATCCAGGAACAGACAAGGGATGTGTCTGGGTGGTGACTGTATCATTGTGTGTGTCAGGTTCCTATAAGGTGTCAGGATGTCGCCGTCTCACTTGCGGTGGAGAACTTGCAGAGCTCTGGAGGACAGAAGGAACTCTACAAGGAAGTGGTGGTGGAAAACTACCCAACCTTCGACTTCCACGGTAAATTCCACCAACGTTTACATATTTCCATTTGGGGTTACCAAGGTTATAAAGAGGTTTTGAATTGTTCCATATAGTCCTTCGTGAGCAGTTGTGAGCGTGTCACTAAAGCTCAGGTCCCACTGCCCAATGTCTGGTTCACACCACACTCTCGGGCTGGCTGGTTGAGGTTCACAACGGAGTCCCTGAGGGTCATGTGACCTCACGTGCACACAGTAGTAGTGCCCTCTTGTGTTCCCAATATTGAAGTGATGACTAAAACACAGCCAGCAAAATGACCAAAATCTTTTCACTTAGACCTACCGTTGTGATTTGTTTTACAGGAGATGTCTTTTACTCCGCCGGCCCACCAGGAGGGTTGCCCGCCACCACCGGCTCTTCCAATGGTCAAGTCAACGAGGCCGGATTCATTATCACGATTAACAGTCAGGAAGTCTCGGCCATTGGGGAAGCAGACATCAGAACCGGCACCAAGGACAACCTCGACCAGGTGGTCTCTGTTCAGGACGGAAACACAGTTGCCAATATCTATAAGGAGCACGGGTACACAACGGTCTACGCCAAAGAGGTGCTGGTTTCCATGGAAAATGGTGACCTTGCCACTATATACGCACCACCTGAGGACATGGCGTTCATCTCCAGTGAGGTTACAGAGATATGCGTGACCTGCGATGAAGAACCGCCCGTCAACCCCATTGATTCTCCACAGTCTAAACATCCAGACACTCTTGCTGGGGAGGAGAACGTTAGAGACGGGATCCCTTTGCCGGCACAGAATGAGACCTCAAATCCTCGTAAGGCAAAATTGAGAAAGAGAACGGCTCACTCGGTGGGTCGAGAAGATCTTCGCCGACAATTGGAACTGAAGAAGGCTCAAGGCCAAGAAGAGTTCTCTTGCCCGCAATGTGGCAAGAGGTTTTCCTGCCGGTCATTGTTGACGCGGCACGAAAGGATTCACACAGGCCTGAAGCCCTTTGCTTGCCTCGAATGCGGCCGGTGTTTTAACCGGGTGGAAAACCTGGCTACCCACACCAGGATCCACAAAGGAGAGAAGGCGTTCTCCTGCCCCTGTGGGAGGGTCTTCCACCGAAAGGAGAGTCTCATCCTCCACAAGCGCACCCACTCGGGAGAGAGGCCTTTCTCCTGCACCAACTGCGAGAAAAGCTTCACCAACAGCTCTGACTTGGCACGGCACAGGAGGATCCACTTGAACCAGAAGCCCTTTTTGTGCTCGGAGTGCGGGAAGTGTTTTGTGAACAAGACGGACCTTGGCCGGCATCAGAAGACCCACCAGGACAAGATCTTTCCGTGTCCGGAATGCAAGCGGCGTTTTGCAGCCCATTCTGACCTCTCGAGGCACCTTAGGCGCCACCAGAATCCTCCTCTGCGATCTCCTTGCCCAGAGTGCGGCAAACAGTTCCCATCAAAGTCAGAACTTGCCCGCCACGAGGTGACCCACTCTGGAGAGAAGCCGTTCGTATGCCCCGAGTGCGGAAAACGCTTCAGCCGGGCCTACAATCTGGAGGCGCATGGGAAGACCCACCTGGGGGAAAAGCCGTTCCCATGTGCTGAATGCGGCAAACGGTTCCTCAGGAAGAGCCAGCTGACCTTACACGAAAGAACTCATACAGGCGAGAGGCCGTACTCGTGCTCAGAGTGCGGCAGACGGTTCGCCGGCAGCTCCGACCTCATCAAGCACCAGCGGCTGCACACGGGCGAGAAGCCCTACGCGTGCGACAACTGCGGCAAACGCTTTACTAACAAGCCCGACCTCACTAAACATCGGAGGGTTCACGGCAAGGAGGCGCCGTTCGTGTGCGCCAGGTGCGAGGAATGCTTTGCCAAGAGCTCAGATCTCCTGAGGCATCAGAAGGTCCATGCTGAAGAGCCACCACTTTGTTGCTCGGTTTGTGGGCAGTTCTTCTCGAGCAAGGCGGACCTTGTCGGCCATCAGAGAGTTCATTCAGAGGAAGGGCCCTTTTCGGGTTCTGAATCTGGGAGACGGTTTCAGCATGAGATCAGCCGACGAGGCCACCTCAGTAGTCACCTGAGAAACGAGTCGGACCTTCTGCCGAAAAACCACCCACATGCAGTAGAGGTGGACCTGTCAAGAGAACCTGTCATTTTGCCCTGAAAGGGCATATTTAAAAGGTTTTTGGTTTTATACTCTGGCTTAATTTCATTAAATATCTTAAATAAACTGGAGATTGTGTTGAAGAGCACTTCCGAAAACCACTAATTACAACCACTTACCTCCATGATAGGCAACGTGTTTAATAGGTGGTCTCAATTACGTGTCTGTGCCCACCCATTGATTGTCAGATGAAGCACACCCCCCCCTTTGCATTGCAGTGACATAGGTGGTTGAAGCACCTTCCATTGAGTGGTCTCCACATCACCTATGGAGATACATGGTGGGCATGCTCAAGTTCCCAACTCAACCAAAGCCATTAGAAGACGCCCATTAGGGATGGCCTCACCATCCCCAATGGGCATCATGCATCCACCTAACACCAGAGCAGTGACATAGGTGTTTGAAGCACCTTCCATTGGGTGGTCTCCACTGAGGTGGCCACATCACCTATGAAGATACATGGTGGGCTTGCTCAAGTACTCAACTCAACCAAAGCCATTAGAAGACGCCCATTGGGGATGGCCTAGATGCCCATTGGGGATGGCCTCACCATCCCCAATGGGCGTCAAGCATCCACCCAACACCAGAGCAGTGACATAGGTGTTTGAAGCACCTTCCATTGGGTGGTCTCCACTGAGGTCTCAACATCACCTATGGAGATACATGGTTGGCTTGCGCAAGTACTCAACTCAACCAAAGCCATCAGAAGTGGCCTCACCATCCCCAATGGGCGTCAAGCATCCACACCTAACACCAGTGCAGTGACATAGGTGTTTGAAGCACCTTCCATTGGGTGGTCCCCACTGAGGTGTCCACATCACCTATGAAGATACATGGTGGGCTTGCTCAAGTACTCAACTCAACCAAAGCCATTAGAAGACACCCATTGGGGATGGCCTCACCATCCCCAATGGGTGTCAAGCATCCACCCAACACCAGTGCAGTGACATAGCTGTTTGAAGCACCTTCCATTGGGTGGTCTCCACTGAGGTCTCCACATCACCTATGGAGATACATGGTGGCCTTGCTCCAGTACCCAACTCAACCAAAGCCATCAGAAGTGGCTTCACCATCCCCAATGGGCGTCAAGCATCGACCTAACACTAGTACAGTGACATAGGTGTTTGAAGCACCTTCCATTGGGTAGTCTCCACTGAGGTGTCCACATCACATATATGTGACAGGGTACAACATCGTCCATATGTGATGTGGACACCTCAGTGGAGACCACCCAATAGAAGGTGCTTCAAACACCTATGTCACTGCGCTGTTGTTAGGTGGATGCTTGATGCCCATTGGAGATGGTGAGGCCATTGCTGATACATGGTGGGCTTGCTCAAGTACCCAACTCAACCAAAGCCATCAGAACTTGCCTCAGCATCCCCAATGGGCATCAAGCATCCACCTAAGCCCAAAATATACAGTATCTTTCAGTTGAGCTTCAACTTCTACTTGAATGCAGAAATGCTATCCTAATAATGGCATAGCTGTTGTGTCAGCTGTCTATGTAAATTCAATATCAGGCATGTGAATTCCTATTGGTTAGCGGTCGCTTTGCATTTAATATTTGGGAGAGTACAGAGCTACTTCTTTTGAAAGAAAAACATTTGATGAAGACTAGCCCTTTAAGGCAGCACGCATGCGCAGCAGATATCGCTCAAGTTGCTGCATTGGTTGATTATATCGGCACTCGACCGAGCGCCCTGCGCCCCTTGACTTCTGCTGCGACATGTATCGCGGGACTTTTAGTTCCCCTTAGCGGCTGCGGCTTCAAAGCCGCTTTTCGTGAAATGAGGCGACCGAAAGAAGCTCCGCGGAGACCGGTGCAGCCTCCATAGCCCATTAAATATCGCTACAACCGCGGAAAAGGAAGACAGTCCACCTAGAAGAGAGCCGATTGCAGTCATTCGTGCGCATGCTCAGTAGCTCATGGAACGCACAGATGCGTAACAGCTGGAACGCAAAACCCGGAAGAGGTTGCAGATTGGAGAAAAAAAACACTTCCTGTGCTTGGGAGGACATGGTGGTAATGGATTTATATTCGGTTTTGAATGCTGTTGTGTTTATATGTTGGCTGGAGGGGGAGGTGCAATGATAATATAAGGGGATAGGGGGCATTTAAGGAGGGTAAGGACTGAGATCTGCCTGTCATCTGCAGTGGGGGAGGCCATATTAACTGGTTATTCATTACTGCACTGCATGGACTCTGTACTGATGTATCTGCAGGGGGTTATGGTGGATGCGCACGATACAGTTCTGTATTATGTTCTTGTTAAAAATACGGCACCATCCAGCAGTGATGGCATACCAATAAATTGTAAGGTTATTCCTGCCCATGTGAAGACCGCCGGTTGCCTTGGAAACCATTGCCGGGAGATGTGTAATGGCACATGTTACGCTGTGCATAGAGCTAAACCAACGTCTACCGCCACAGATTGCCCAGTGCAGGTCCAATTTAGGCGGGGAAAGGCCCATTCCATCCACCAATAGTATTTCAGTATTTTCTCCTGACCATCGCCACACACAGGGCTGAGTGTGACTTGGGGTGTGTTGGACCAGCCGGACTGCGTAAGGACATTATGTTGTGGGAGGGAAATTGAATGTTGGAGAAGGCAAGGGATTGTGGGAGGGAAATTGAATGTTGGAGAAGGCAAGGGATTGTGGGAGGGAAATTGAATGTTGGAGAAGGCAAGGGATTGTGGGAGGGAAATTGAATGTTGGAGAAGGCAAGGGATTGTGTGAGGACACGCAATTGGGTAAAGACAGCGAGACTTTATAAGAATATGACGTTGTGTGAGGACATGGAACTATGAGGACACGCCAATGGGTAATGAGAGTGGGACTATATGAGAGTATGATGTTGTTTGAGGAACTTTGAGAGGACCATAGGACCATGTGAGGGCAGGGGACTCTGAAGACATGGAACTTTGAGGACACGCAATTGGGTAAGGACATTGAGACCATGTTAGAATATGACGTTGTGTGAGGACACCGGACACTGTCAGGACATGGCTCTGAGAACTTGGAACTTTGAGGACACGCAATTGGGTAAGGACAGTGAGACCCTGTTCGAATATGACGTTGTGTTAGGACATGACTCTGAAGACATGGAACTGTGAGGACATGCCATTGGGATAGAGTATGATGTTGTGTGAGGAACTCTGAGGGGACATAATGGGACTGTGTGAGGACAACGGAACTGTGCGAGGACATGACATAGAGGATGTGGAACTGTGAGCACATTCCATTGGGTAATGACAGTTGGACTACGTTGGGAACTGTGTAAGGACAATGGGAATGGTTGAGGACAGTGGGATCGTGTGATGGTAAGGAATTAATGTTAGAACACAAGACTGTGAGGACAGGACTCTGAAGAAGTGGAACTGTGAGGATACACCATTGTATGAGGTCAGTGGGACTTTGTTACAATATGACGTTGTGTGAGGAACTAAGTGTGGACAACGGGACTGTGTAGAGGACACTGGCATTGTGTGAGGACGTGGCTTTGAGGACATGGAACTGTGAGGATACACCATTGTATGAGGACAACATTGGAATTTGATGTGGTGTGAGGAACTGTGTAAGAACAATGGGACTGGTTGAGGACAGTGGGATTGTTTGAGGGCAAGGGACTGGTGTTGGGACTCTGTATTCTGTGAGGACACGACACTGAGGAAATGGGACCGTAAGGACACACCAATGTGTTAACACAGTGTGGCTGTGTTAGGATTCAGCATCGTGGAGAGGAATACAATAGGACTAAGTCAGGAAATGACGAGGTGTGAGGAAGTGACTGTGTGTGAGGACACAAGACCTTGTTGGGATTCATGACTGAGGGAGCATATGGAACTGTGTCAGAAGAAAATACCGTCTCAGAAATCTTCACTTTAGGAGAAGACGGCCCTGCCAAAATGCAGTGTGTTGAGAAGTGCCACCTTGTCCTGCTTCACTCAAGTTTGTCCTCACCAGGCATCCTGACCATACGTGTTGGGGGTGTTATGGTATCCCGAGTCCAAGTGTTGATGAGTTGTAGCCTGGTCAGAAGATATTTCCTTGTCTGTGGGTTCCAGGACTTAGTTCACATTAGGAAACATGCCACGGTTGTTGGGATAAAGGCACCTCGGCAAGTATCCAGATACACAACTGCTTTATAGACTATTGCAGTGGGGGTGGAACATCTGCCCTGGTTAGACATCCTGACCACACGTGTTGGGGGTGTTATGTTGTCCCCAGTCCAAGTTTTGATAAGTTGCAGCCCGGTCAGGAGATATTTCCTTGTCTATGGGTCTTAGTCCACACTAGGAGTCGCTTCTGTTTATAAGCTATTGTGTTGGCGGGATATCTGCCTGTCCTTGAATCTGTTGACTGAGTCACCAAGACTCGTCTGGCATGAGCTGCTGGAGCATGCTTGATGGCACCCTCTTGTCGTCCAAGATACTTGACATATCTCTGTGTGTCTATGAGGGCTTCACAGGCCTGTCATGATTTGGACAATGGACTTTCGTGACACTAGGTTTATCCCATAAACACGGATCTAAAGTAACTTCAAAACACATCTAAAGTACCTTCAGCAAGGGATACTTGAAGGTACTTTAGATGTGTGTTGAAGCAACCCAGGGCTGGCTTCCCAGACCTCACTGGTGCCACCTTGTTGTGATTTGTGGTCTCACTGACCAGTGGGTACTGGTACTTGACTTTGTGTCTTTATTATGTCCGCTATATTTTTGTCTTCTACAACTAGGTGGCTTTATGAATATCGGTTCGAAATAAGAGAAGCAGCTCTTCCCCCGACAGAGGCCACCTGTACATTGCCATCTGCCACAATGGACAAGGACATTCAGCCCGTTGCAGAGAGGATACTAAACCTCGCCATTGAGATCATCTGCCTGTTGACCGGAGAGGTAAGGAGGATCTTGGGAGGGTCACATGACATCACTCTTATCTCTATTAATAAGGCACAGACCTGACCGGAGAGGTGAGGAGGATTCTGGGAGGTCACATGACATCACTCTTATCTCTATTAATAAGGCACAGACCTGACCGGAGAGGTGAGGAGGATCTTGGGAGGGTCACATGACATCACTCTTATCTCTAGTAATAAAACACAGACCTGACCGGAGAGGTGAGGAGGATTCTGGGAGGTCACATGACATCACTCTTATCTCTATTAATAAGACACAGACCTGACCGGAGAGCTGAGGAGGGTTGTGGGAGGTCACATGTCATTGTTTTTGGTTCTATACAGAGATTCCCTGCTGTGAAGTCGGGTGATCTGGTGACCATCGCAGTGCCTCCACCTCACTCCTTAACAGTGGAGAGGAACAGCGAGCAGAAGATTCTAGAAGTCACCCAGAAGATCATCCAGCTGCTGACGGGAGAGGTGAGCGGTGCTGGGAATTCTGGGACATGATCCAGGAACAGACAAGGGATGTGTCTGGGTGGTGACTGTATCATTGTGTGTGTCAGGTTCCCAATGGCTCAGAGGAAGTCGAAGTCTCCATTTCACTGGAGCAAATTGTTCTTCAAGAGGCAGAGAAGACCCTGGAGAAGGACCCATTGGTGGAGAATGAACAGATCCCCGAATCTGAAGGTAAGGAGATGTTATAGGTGAGGTCCATCCACACACATACGCAATCACATGAGTTACCCGCTCCATATTACAACTCGCAGGGAATTATGGGAAGGAATGCAAAGACACCAGAGGAGCTAATGCTCTAATGCCCGACTGCAGTCACACACTATTATTATACATTTATATAGCTATGACATATACCGCAGTGCTGTACAGAGATCACTGAGCTGAGATCAGTCTCTGTACAGAGGAGCTTACACTCTAATGTCCCCTCCCCCACAGTCACATCAGTCTCTGTACAGAGGAGCTTACACTCTAATGTCCCTCCCCCTCCCACATAAAACGCTTTCCTCCAGAGGAGCTTACACTCTAATGTCCCCTCCCCCACAGTCACATCAGTCTCTGTACAGAGGAGCTTACACTCTAATGTCCCCTCCCCCACAGTCACATCAGTCTCTGTACAGAGGAGCTTACACTCTACTGCCCCCCCCCCCACAGTCACATCAGTCTCTGCACAGAGGAGCTTACACTCTAATGTCCCCTCCCCCACAGTCACATCAGTCTCTGTACAGAGGAGCTTACACTCTAATGTCCCTCCCCCTCCTATATAAAAAGTTTCATTCTGTTATCTTCTCCTCCACAGATCTACTTGAGCCCACAAGCACCCCTCTAGTCCCCGTTGCCTCCGTCTCCTCCCCGGCCCGCTCTAACGAAGTCCAGAACAGCAACGATCCGGAAGTTGACATGTCGGCCATGTGCGATCCGATCATGAGCAAATTGGACCTCAGCGCAGCGGTGGACTTCTCGTCGTGCGACGAGGGTGACCTTTCCGATGGTGAAACTACCGCACCCATCGCCGTGCAGCCGACGCCCGTTTGTACAGATGATGCAGAGACGGCTTGTCCGGAGGGGACGCCATCTGCCCCTGATGGAACAAACTCCATGTCAGCTGCCTCTACATCCGCAAGCCAACTGCAGTCAGCTGATGTGCAGGCACCATCTACAACCGACTCCTCCCAGTCTACGGCGGCTTGCACCAATCACGTGCCGCCTACAGCTGCTCAAACAGACCACTTGCAGACTACAGTAACCAATACACAGGTCCAGATTGACCATACGACGTCAACAGATGCTGGAGTGGACAACACGCAGTCTACAGCGGCTGGTAATGACCCCTTGCCACCTACGCCAGCTGAGACTGGTCACATACCGTCTTCAGCTACAGACAGCACACAGGCACCACCAGTTACTGGAACTGAGCTCGCGCCCTCTACGACCTCCTCTACCGAGCAGACGCAGCCTACTGGTGCAGGCCAAGGGAATTCTACGCCCACCAAGAAACCTGGTCGAAATGTTCCCCGATTACTCTCGCCGGATAAAAGGCCCATGTGCCCGGACTGCGGCAAGTGCTTCCGTTGGCAGTCGGAGGTCTTGTTCCACCAGAGGAAGCACACGGGCGAGAAGCCCTACTGCTGCGCCAAGTGCGGCCAGTGCTTCAGCCGCATCCCGCACCTGGTGATCCACGAGCGCAGCCACACCGGAGAGCGCCCCTACATATGCTCCGAGTGCAAGAAGTGCTTCGGCAGCAAGTCGGAACTCAACGAGCACCGCAAGAGGCATCGGGGGTTGAGGATCCACCCGTGCCTGGAGTGTGACAAGTCCTTCATCACCAAATCGGACCTGAGCAAGCACAAGCGCAGCCACACGGGGGAAAAGCCCCACCCGTGCTCCATATGCGGCAAGTGCTTCACGCTGCGCTCCGGCGTAGTCCGTCACGAAAGGACCCACACGGGCGAGCGCCCTTTCTCGTGCACCGAGTGCGGCAAGGCCTACGTCAGCAACTCCGAGCTCATCAGCCACATGCGGACTCACACCGGGGAGCGGCCCTTCTCCTGCCTCGACTGCGGCAAGTGCTTCTACAGCAGCTCCGACCTCATGAAGCACCGCCGGTGCCACTCGGGGGAGAAGCCGCACCTGTGCTCCATCTGCGGCAAGGCTTACTCCTCCAAGTCGGTGCTGTACCGGCACCAGAAGATCCACACCAAGGTCAAGCCGTTCACCTGCGACACCTGCGGCAAGTGCTTTGCCAAGGAAAAGACTCTGGAGAACCACCAGCGCATTCACAAGAAGATCAAGCCACACTGCTGCATGGAGTGCGGCAAAAGCTTCTACAGGCCCTCCGCGCTGACCAAACACATGAGAACTCACAACCCGTAGGAAGCTTCATCTGTGCCAAGAGAGCACCGTTCAACGGTTTACCTAAACGCCAATTATGCCACTTTATTTGTTTGTGAATGAAGCTCAATCAAGGACCTTTTTAGGACCGTAGTGGTCAGATATCGCTTCATGTTTCATCTCGTGTGTTGATAGGTTTGTACATCTCAACATTTGTAGTTATGAAAATGTGAATAAGTACGATTGCAAAAAAAAAAAGTGTGTTCTTGTGCCGATCGGCGTTTTGTGAATACAGGTGGAGAGCAGAAGGAGATCAGGGTTCTATTGAAAGCTCCAACTTGTCGAGCTCTCTGAATGGTCATGTCACATCCGTTGACTTGCAGTAGGAGATCTACACCAGATAGAGCTAGTGTGCATGGCCATGGCATCGTTGCCGAATTCCCCAACTATTGACACTGCGCCTGCGCGGCTATCGGATTCTATAACCTAGTACTAAGTTATATTGGCCGTAGGCTATAGGAGCCAATAGCCGCGCAGTGCCCAGTGTGATAGATGTTATAGAATTTGACGGCGCCACGCAAGTGCAGTGGCAATAGTTTGAGGTTTTGAAAAAGGATTCCATGGGCATGCGCACTAGCATCATCTGGTGTGGATCTCGTACTGGCAGTCACCGGTCGGAGAACTCGACAAGTTGGACCTTTCGATAGAATTGTGCCAGTTTTATGGCCCCAACCCCATTCTACGACCTTCCACCTACTTCAGCAACTCGCCACCCCATCCACCATCATTATAGGCATCACCCGTTCTCCATATCAAGGCATTAAAGCCATGTCCATCATGATTTAGAGTTCCGCCAGGTTATGGGATATCTAGGGGGTAGCAAGGGATTTAAAGGACGGGTCTTTTCTTTTCCATCCCATTAAAGAGTTGTGAAACTTTCAAAGAGTAACCAAGTCTACTTGTGTTCAATTTGCTATCATCAGGGAGGAGGTATCATTGTCCTGGAGATCTGACCATGGCTGGTTACTAGAAAAAGAACCATATGGTGGGTAGTTATAAGCTGGACCTGCTTTCCATATTGGTAGTTTGGGAAGGATTGAGGAGAACCGGTCACTTCTGCCTTGAGTTCCCTGGTGTGCCACAGCTGGTGCCTTATGTGGATACGAGGACGACTCTTGCCGAAGAGTGGTCTAGGCTATACAATATCACCCAGAAGGAAGACATCCTTGACTGGGGAAGCTTCCTGCTTCAGTGGAGTGGTTCAAAATCCGTGACCAGCGTAGGAGAAAACAAGACCCAGCTCTGAGGTGATACCGCTAAACAAAATGGTGGCACCCAGCAGCAGACATGGAGCACAAGTGCAGTAGTGAGGTTGAAGGTTTCAGCACTCCATCTGGCACATTGGTAAGATTTAGGTAATGACTGATTCTCTTTCAATAATAGCTGCAACCAGCTTGGGGGCTTCTAAAATCTTTGCGGAGGGGGATGGGAGTCCTTTCTGTTCAGGTTCATTTGTGGTGTTATGCTAGGGATGAGCTCAGGTACGTTCTTATCTCGACCTGGAAAGAAGTTGGCTGGCAGTGCCGGCCCAATCGGCTGCGGCCAGGACATCTCCCTTCCCTCCACAGAAAGGGGCTGATCACATCATTGACATTTTATGGTCATATTGGCTCAATTTAATTGACCAACTATGGTCATGTGGCCACATAAGGTCAATGATGTCACCAGCTTCCTAGCCCTTTATGTGGAGCTACAGGGCGAGGAATGGCCCAGCTGCAGTTGATTGGGCTGGCACTGACCACTTCTTTCCAAGTTCGGTCCAGACCCAAGTTCATCCCCATATTAGACCCATGGAGGTCTCCAGGAGACAGGCAGCGTTTCCATATATCGAGTCTACCGCACAATGCCATTCAGTACCACCATGTTACTGTATTGTAACTGGCATCCTATTTATTTCATGGCCGTCATGCGTTTGTGTGCCCCGGACTCCAACCCCACGAGGCACCTCCAAACTAGTTACCATGCATGATGTCCGAAGGGGCAGAGTTCAGCTACCAAGTGCTCATAGCAGCGCAACTGGAAGAAGAATTGCTGGCCGGAGATGTTCCTTCAAAACGAACACTGGTAGATCGCGATCGGCTCACTGACCTGTGTCCCGTCCTCCCGCGGGTGCTCGTGCGGCTGCCGGCTGAATGTGTCAGACGGAAAGGGGCGGGGACACCTCTCCCCGTGTGCAACGTCGGCCACACGAGCACCACGGTAGGACAGGACGCCGGCGCAGGAGAGAAGACCTGGGAAGCTGCTGCAGTGGAGTCGAGAAGAGAGACGGACAGGAGAGACAGAGAAGAGAGACGGACAGGAGAGACAGCAGAGAGTGAGAGAAGAGAGACAGCAGAGAGAAACGGGAGAAGAGAGGGCCGGTTACACTACAAAGTCTGTTCCAGAGTGTTCGGCTTCTGGAACGGAATCTGGCTGGTTCCCTGCGTTCAGGGGCAAGAGGGTGTGCCCCCGGCAGTGTGATCGCCTGCACCCGGAACGCAGGCACATTAGTGCTCCATCCGATCTGCAAAAATAGTGCTTGCCGCATTTTTGCAGATTGCACTGGACACGTTATTGCCTGCGTTGCGCGCGGGGGGGGTCGGTGGTGGCCTGGCTGTGGTGCCATTGACTTCAGTGCAACCTTCCGCCCCTAAATGCAGGCGTTTTTTCATTGGTAGATCTCATTGCGCTCGCCATTTGAAAAGTAGATCTGCAGAGGAAAAATTGTGGTCGTCCCTGATCTAGCCTAAAAGCCCAACTCCAGGCAAAAGTTTTATTCTCTTGGAGGTCGCCCAAATATTGTTTAAAAACAAAAAGTCCATGCTGCAATAGGCAATAGAAAACTAGACCACCAATGGAAGAGTTGATACAGTGAGGAGTATAGATTCACCTTTATTCATTGTAGGAACGCTCCAATGTGTTTTGGGGGGTCAAACTCTTCGTCACGTTCCTTCAGTAAATAGGCGATCAACAAAGTACTTGACACCGCTTCC
>NW_017306573.1:614918-640607 GCF_000935625.1 Nanorana parkeri
GTATA
The DNA here is from genome assembly GCF_000935625.1 of Nanorana parkeri. Taxonomy (NCBI): domain Eukaryota; kingdom Metazoa; phylum Chordata; class Amphibia; order Anura; family Dicroglossidae; genus Nanorana; species Nanorana parkeri. Next base: position 614,924 of record NW_017306573.1, read on the forward strand.
GTACAATGACACGTGGGGGTATAGTACAATGACACCTGGAAGTGGGGGGGTATAGTACAATGACAGCTGGAAGTGGTGGGGGTATATTACAATGACACTTGGAAGGGAGGGGGGTGTATATTAGGCAACAAGTGAACATTTTGTCCCTGAAGTTGATGTTTTGGAAGCAGAGATAATGGACACGTGTGAGGATTTGAGGGACTTTGAGGATTGGGTCAGAGCAACTCAAAAACTGCATCTCTTATGGGATGTTCCTGGTCTGCAGTGGTCAGGACCGACCAAAAGTGATCCAAGTAATGCACTGAAACGCACCTGTAGTAGGCCGCGTCCGAAGTGGATCTTAGGCTGAGGATAAGGTGAAGACGTGGTCAGGCAGGCCGGGTCGGCAACAGTCTGGCAGCGAGGTACAAAGTCGGGATGCAGGAGAGTAGTCGGGAGGTGGGCAGAGATCTTGACACGATCAGGCAGCAAGGTACAAAATCGGCAGGCAGAAGAATAGTCAGGAACCAGGCAAGAGTCACGGTGTAAATCCAACATACGACACAGCGGTAGCTCATACAGGAAACCAAACCAGATCAACGGGCTCAGAGCACTGGAAGTGTCCGGTATTTAAAGCCTGAGCTAATTACAGATCTTCTACAACTGGTAGGCATGTGGAGCCAAAGTGTCCACAAGGAGAGTTGCTGAGTACAAAAAAACCTGCAGCAGAAACCAAGTCCTTCCAGTGGCTGAATGGCTAGGTCTATGCACTTCCTTGCCAGAGGCCCAGCTTCAAACCCCGAACAGGAGCTGATCAGACAGGTACGTGACATGCGTGTGGGGAGTGAAGGCTGGCCCGTGTAGTCTGATCCAATAGAGGAGCTCTACTTGCTATAAAAGTTAATGCTGGTTCTGATACAAAGGTGTATCAACTCACGGTGCCCATGTTGACCTGTGTCAACCTCCATAAGTGCCTACAATGGGCATGTGAACATTAGAACTGGACCACAGAGCAATGGAAGAAGGTGGCCTGGTCTGATGAATTACATTTTCTTTTACATCATGGTGATGGCTGGGTGCGTGTGTGTCACTTACCTGGAGAAGAGATGGCACCAGGATGTACTATGGGAAGAAGACAAGCCGGCGGAGGCAGTGTAATGGTTTGGGCAATGTTCTGGGAAACCTCAGGTCCTGCCATTCATGTGGATGTTACTTTGACACGTACCACCGACCTGTTACTGACCAAGTACACCCCCTCATGGAAACGATATTCTCTGATGGCAGTGGCCTCTTTCAGCAGGATAATGCGCCCTGACACACTGCAACAATGGTTCAAGAATGGTTTCAGGAACACAACAATGAGTTTAAGGTGTTGACTTGCCCCTCCCCCCATTCTCCAGATCTCAATCCAATTGAGCATCTTTGGGATCTGCTGGGAAGATGAGTCCGATCCATGGAGGCCACACCTCACAACTTACAGGAGCTCTGGATGTGTGAGGAACACAAAAGGTCGTCAAGAGGATATAACTTTTCAAACCCATTGTCTTCCCATTTTGCCCATTCTCCTTGATCCTTTGCACCTGGAACACCAGGGTCTTTGTGCTGTGTGAATGTTCCAAAAGTATGAATCAAAATTTCCCAAAGTCGGGTCATCTGTGGCCTGAATGGCAAGTGAGGTTCTGATTCAACAATGACAATAAAGACTTATTTAGGACATGGATTATACCTTGTGGTTTATATATGGCCCTCTTTTCTCCTTCAAATAATTAATCAATGTCTCTCTTGTAACAAGACCTGGAGTCTTCAAGACTAGTTTTGGGCGTTTCCCCCCCCCTTTGTTTTCACCCGGCAATCCCGCCAGTAACACACTTCCTATCCAAAGCTCACTCACAGTACTGTATCTATGGAGGCAGCCATGGTTGTCACCCACTCGAACGGATGCGATTGAGGGGCTGGACTCAACTCATCAATAGATGGTTGAAGAAGGTGGATCAAATTCATATGTGACGTAGTAACTCCAGTGAGGCTTTTCTCACCACAAACAGGGTACCCCTTAACTGGGGGGGCCCGAACGTTTGGAATCCATGTGTAAAAAGTCCAATGAGAGCACCGGGCTAAAGAAAAGAGAGTCCAAAATCTTTTAATGCTGACGTTCTATCACAAGAAGACAGAACAGCCAACACTTTGTAGAGGGCACATAGATCTCCCCCCTTTTTCGGGGTGCGCCCCTCACTCGCAACTTGTATTGTTGTAAGCCCCTCCATGTGCACCTTGCGATAAAGGCCAGTTATAAATTATGCAGTTGCCCTGTATTTGTAACCTACAAAACTGCCTCCTGGGATGTGTGACGCTTCCTTATGGGTGGAATCCAGAAATGGCGGGTCGCACCTAGGGTTGCCACCTGCCCAAGATTCACCAGTCCGGGTTTTGAATGCTGTGTCCGGGTTTCATTGCAGCAGAAACCCGGACACAAGATGTCAGGCAGACAGGGGCAACCAAAATTAAGATAGGGGCTACTGCCCCTCCCACCAAAAAAACTGTTTGCACGTAGCAAGAGTGTTCGGGTTTCGCTAGAAGAAAAGGTGGCAACCCTAGTCGCACCACATTGTGCCGTAAAATGAAGGTTTTACGGCATGTTACCGCATGTGTACAGGTATGAAAGTGCCATATACAAGAAGGCTGCTTGGCATTCCTTTTAATCCCTGCCAGCCATTAATGGGCCATAATTAAATAAAATATTCTCAAAATTAAATCAGGACCGGAAACAGTCCCTGCTACAGAATGACAACTTCCGGTTCATGCGTTTCACAGCTGGTTTCACCTCAAGCACGCAAGGCCACGCCCCAACTCTCAACGGCCATATATGGAATGCGTGACGTCTCCAGGCTCGCCCATGCTCCCGTGGACGCTAGAGGCCAAAACCCAGAGTTTGTTCTGTGCTCCGTGTGAGCGGCCATGTTGTTGTAGCCTTGTTTTTTTAAAACACGCATAAAACGTGATCCAAAGAAGACAAAAGTCTCCTCCGTCACACTTAATTAACTGCTAAATCAATTATAAAGTTATCTTCAGACAGCAAGACATAACAGCGAGCCAGGCACTGCACTGGCAGCCATTTTTTAGTAGCCATAAAGTAAAGACTTCAGTTGCAAAGATTGGTAAGAAAACGACTACATCGCCCAGAATCCTTTGCTCACCCCACTCTTTATTTCCTGTTAGGAACAAGATTTCAAGTGTCTGGGCTGCTGGACTGAGAGGTAGTGACAAGAAGAGTGATTGAAGTGCTTTTTGTCATTGATGGTGCTCAGGTAGAAGTGGAGTTTTGGGGATAACACAAGTGTAGAGGGTGACAACACTCCTGAAAATAAGAATAGAGCTTCTGCTTGGTGTATAGTTACTGTTTTCTGTTTACTTTATTACATTACAAATGCTTTAAACACCATTGAAAGTCTAAATCCACCGGCCTCGGAATGCGGTGCAACCTACAGCCTTCCAAATTGTATATTTTACACTGTATGTGCCATTTTAGATGGAGTTGGGATGGGTTGGAACCCCAGTAATTTACTGCTGCCCTTTGGGGAGGTTTGGCCTCTCTGTTTGCCCTTGGTGTCCGTTGCCCCGGGACAACAAGTCACGGCAAATGCCATATTGCATTTGCATTGCCACCTTAACCGTAATTGATGGAAATCTTCCAATAAGTGAGGAAAATCCAAGGAGAGGATTATTCCTCACTTTCTAAGGAATTCCTTTTGACTTCCTGTTGTGTGTCCGAGACAGGAAGTGAAGGAAAATCTCCCTAATGAGGCACATATGGCAAAAAAATGCTACTCTAGTCTTCGAAAAAGGCCAAAAATGTTCTTCCATTGCTGGACTTGGCTGAAAATTAACGTTGGCGCCTTTGATGTTGCCAAAGTAACCCCCGAGGACCATGATTAATGTCATGTGATGTGATATTGCAGCCAGTTCACTGGCTTTGTTGTTCTTTATAAACATGGCCCTTAAATCTTTTCTTCTCCACAGGCTTGTACAATGTCTGCATCACGGCCTATAGACTCAACCGAGGAGGCCACAGAGGTAGTCCAGGTGACCAAAGGCTTCAAGATGGATCAGTTGAAGTCTGCATCACGGCCTATAGACTCAACCAAGGAGGCCACATGGGTAGTCCAGGTGACCAAAGGCTTCAAGATGGATCAGTTGAAGTCTGCATCCCGGCCTATAGACTCAACAGAGAAGGCCACAGAGCTAGTCCAGGTGACCAAAGGCTTCAACGACAAATGCTCCAAATTGGTTCTAGTCCAGGCCCCACTCTTGGACATTTCCAGGCCTCCTGAACCCAAGCGGGGTTCTCCTACGTATGTTAAAGAGGAGCCCTTCCCATGTGTAGAACAAAATCCACAGCCTGAGAACCCCAGAGCTGGAGATTATTCTAAGTCTACCAGAGTAAAGGTGGAACCGCCTTCGTGTCAAGAAGAACATGTCCCACATGCCTTCATGCCAACGCCTGTGGGTCATACGCAAGAGTCATCTTTTAAGGAGGAACTAATGTCGCATGAAGAGCAACATCTCCCCCAAGCGGACATTTTCACACCTACACATCAGACGCAGTATTTAAAGGAGGAGCCACTGTCATTTGAAGGCCATCTCCCCCATTGTGACATCTCTACGCCAAAACATCATAGCAAATGTCCATCTACTCTTAAGGATGAGGAACATCTTTCAGTTGTAGAAAATCTACCCCACCTTGACCCTTCCATACCCACTCATCCGTCTACTCATAATGGTGAGGGACCTTTTTCAGTTGTAGAACATCTACCCCACCGTGACCCTTCCGTACCCACTCATTGTGTACACTATAGGTCTACTCATAATGGTGAGGGACCTTCTTCAGTTGTAGAACATTTACCCCACCTTGACCCTTCCATACCCACTCATCCGTCTACTCGTAATGATGGGGGACTTCTTTCAGTTGGAGAACATCTTCCATACCCTGACTCCTCCATACCCACACCTCGGCCAAACTATACCTATATTAAGGAGGAGCCCCTCTCCAAGCTCAGCAACACTGATGTTTCCCCAGATATTTCTCTTCACATTAAGGAAGAAACGGACTCATGTAAAGAACTCATGAAGGAGGATGATGATGAATTGGATCTATCTACTGGTTGTGTGGAACCCATGTCTATTAAGCCAGAGAAGGCCTCATATTCAAGTCAAGTAGGGCTTGTTCCTGACAGAGTCCACACATGTCTATCAGATTTTACTGGACACCCTGAGGAGACCATATTTGTATGTGCCGAGTGTGGGAAGTTTTTCAACGACATGTCGACTCTGACCAAGCACCAAAGAGCTCATGCTACCGAGAAAACCTTCCAGGGTTGTGAATTCAGAAGCCACCTAACAAAGAGGCCCCGATCTGGCAGACGTGACCCTGCTTTGGTGCAACCGCGATTGTACGAATGTTTTGAGTGTGGCGAATGTTTTCCACGCAATTCTCAACTGCTTTTCCACCAAAGAGATCACATGGGGGAAGAACCGTTTGTCTGCTCGGCGTGCGGGAAATGCTTCCGAAGTCCGGGACAGCTTGCCTCCCATCACAGGACACACTCCGGGGAAAAACCTTTTGGCTGTCATCGGTGCGGGAAGTGTTTTCTCACCAAAGCTCAACGGGTCGTCCATGAGAGGTCGCATACGGGGGAAAAACCGTTCCCGTGTATTTCGTGTGGGAAGCGGTTTGCCGAAAAAGGGAAGCTGATCAGGCACGAAAGGACCCACACGGGGGAGAAACCTTACAGCTGCTCGGAATGCGGGAGACAGTTCGCCGAAAAGGGCAAGCTAGGCAGGCACCTGCGGACGCACCGGGGGGAAAAATGCGCAGATTGCCCGAAAAGCTTCCGGTGCAACGCCAAACTAGTCACCCACCAAAGAACCCACCGAGGAGCGAAGCCGTTTGAATGTTCGGAGTGCGGAAAATGTTTCAGCAACAGCAAACAGTTTGTAGTCCATCGTAGAACCCACACGGGCGAAAAGCCCTACGAGTGCCAGACGTGCGGAAAGTGCTTCACAGAGAAAGGGAAGCTGGTGAGGCACCAGCGATCCCACACCGGGGAGCGGCCCTTTGCGTGTGACGAGTGCGGGAAGCGGTTCGCCGAGAATGGGAAGCTCGCCCGGCACAAAAAAACCCACGCCAGCGAGAAAGAGTGCCGATGCTCTGAATGCGGCAAGGATCTCCGTAACAAGTTGTCCTTGATGATCCACCAGAGGCTTCACACGGGAGCGAAGCCCTACGCGTGCCCGGAATGCGGCCGGCGCTACACGTACAAGTCATCGCTTACCAAGCACATGAACGTCCACTCGCAGGACAACGGCTACGCCTGCACTGAGTGCAAGAGAGTCTTCAGTGAAGAACGCAACCTGCTCCGGCACTACCAGACCCACACGGGGGAGAAGCGCTTCAGCTGCCCCGAGTGCAAGAAGAACTACAGCGACAAGTCGTCTCTGAACATCCACCTTCGACGCCACACCGGAGAGAAACCATACGTGTGCTCAGAGTGTGGGAAGGCTTTCTGCGACCGCTCATCCCTAGGCAAGCATGAGCGTAGGCACAGAGAGGACAAGTAGACTTTGGTTGAGCAATGCCGGGCCAAAGTCGTTACGTAGAAGGTTTCAGGACCACGAACGTTGGGTAGATGTTGGGTCCTGAAGGGAGACATCAACACATTGATATTTTTTTTTAAATTCAATATTTGTAGAAATAAAAGTTACCTTTTGACCTTGAAGAAAAATCTCAGTGAGATGTTTTATTTCATAAAATAGGTTTTCCATAGCAATACTCTTGACCACAACGATGTACGTAGATGAGTAGACCGGCCTAACGACCATTCATCGTACCCATCGATCAGCCATAACATTATGACCACCCCCCTAATATAGAGTAGGTCCCCCTCTTCCAGGCATGGACTCCGCTAGACCTCTGAAGGTATGCTGTGGTATCTGGATGACTCCCCAAGTATTGAGCAGGTATTCCTTCTCCTGACCCATCCAGGCATGGCCTCCACTAGACCTCTGAAGGTATGCTGTGGTATCTGGATGACTCCCCAAGTATTGAGCAGGTATTCCTTCTCCTGACCCATCCAGGCATGGCCTCCACTAGACCTCTGAAGGTATGCTGTGGTATCTGAATGACTCCCCAAGTATTGAGCAGGTCCCCCTTTTCCTGACCAGTCCAGGCATGGCCTCTATTAGACCTCTGAAGGTATGCTGTGGGATCTGGATGACACCCCCCAAGTATTGAGTAGGTCCCCCTTTTCCTGACCCATCCAGACATGGACTCCACTAGACCTCTGAAGGTATGCTGTGGTATCTGGATGACCCCCCAAGTATTGAGCAGGTGCTCCTCCTGACCCATCCAGGCATGGACTCCACTAGACCTCTGAAGGTATGCTGTGGTATCTGGATGACACCCCCAAGTATTGAGTAGGTCCCCCTTTTCCTGACCCATCCAGGCATGGCCTCTATTAGACCTCTGAAGGTATGCTGTGGTATCTGGATGACCCCCCAAGTATTGAGCAGGTCCCCCTACTCCTGACCCATCCAGGCATGGCCTCTGCTAGACCTCTGGAGGTATGCTGTGGTATCTGGCACCAAGCCGTCAGTAGCAGATCCTTCAAGTCCTGTAAGTTGTGAGGTGGGGCCTCCACTAATCGGACTTGTTTTCCCAGCACATCCCACAGATGATCGATTGGACTGAGATCTGGAGAATTTGGAGGCCAAGTCATCACTTTAAACTCGTTGTTGTGTTCCTCAAACCATTCTTCAACCATTTTTGCAGTGTGGCAGGGCGCATTATCCTGCTGAAAGAGGCCACTGCCATCAGGAAATACAGTTTCCATGAAGGGGTGTACTTGGTCAGGAACAATGTTTAGGTCGGTGGTACGTGACAGAGTGACATCCACATGAATGGCAGGACCCGAGGTTTCTCAGAAGTACATTGCCCAAAGCATTACACTGCTTCCGCCGGCTTGTCTTCTTCTCATAGGACAACCTGGTGCCATCTCTTCCACAGGTAAGTGGCATGCATGTACCCGACCGTCCGCATGATGTAAAAAAAAATGTGATTCATCAGACCAGGCCACCTTCTTCCATTGCTCTGTGGTCCAGTTCTGATCCACATTTGCATGTTGTAAGCACTTGGCGGTGGACACGAGTCAGCATGGGCACCTGAGTGGTTTTGTAGCCCCATACACAACAACCTGCGATGCTCTGTGTGCTCAGAGACATCTTTCTATCAGAACCAGAATTCACTTTATCAGCAATCTGATCTCCAGTAGCTCTTCTATTGGATCGGACTACACGGGCCAGACTTCCCTCCCCACGTCCATCAACGAGCCTTGGCTGGCCATGACCTTGTAGTCATGACCCCAGCTGGGTCCACCAGGTGCCCTCCCTGGAATACATGGATAAGCAACTGGGGTGACACCACAATTCAGGTAAGCCAATGGTCGTGTCACCCAAGTTGGTTCCATAGGAATGTATGAAGGCTCTATAACAGAGAAGGCTGCCTTGGTACGATCACCGCTGGAGGGGGGCGGGGAGCATGAAGCCAGCTTTCCGGGCCAAGCAGGAAGCCAGGGGTGAGTCATTGCCTGCTTTCCGGGTTCCTGATTGGCCGAGAAGACGGCTCCATGCTCCCTCATCACCAGGGACCATGGAGCCAGCTTTCAGTCGAATCAGGAAGCCAGGGGGGTGAGTCATTACCCGCTTTCCAGCTTCCCTCCTGATTGGCCAAGAAGCTGGCTCCATCCTGGACGAGGGGGGCATGGAGCCTTCTTCCCGGCCAATCAGGATGCTGGGCAGCGTGTAATGACTTACAGCCCGTCTTCCTGATACTGGAAGTTCCGGCATCAGGAGCATTCGGGCGAGTACGAGTATCCCCAAATACCCGGTATCGGCACCGATACTAGTATCGATATCGGTGAGTCCCTAATGTGTATGTATGCATCTGAAATAGAGACTTTAGAATGCAAGTTCCTCGAGGGCGGGGCCTGATGTGAATCTACATATATGCCTGTAAGAAATACCCAATTACGCGCAAGGGTGTGCTTGCTCACGATTGGGTATTCAAAGTGAACACAGCTTCCCCTTGGTTCACCAATATTACAAAGGGAACGGCCCCTTTAGTACACCAACCCCAACGCATGATCTTTGAAAACAGAGAACTTTATAGAAACGATGAAACATGAACATCAACTAGGTAACAATATGAGTGCTACGTATATAAAACCTGCTATAAAAATATATAAACTATTTACAGACATATACAGACATGCAGTAAGGAGACCAAAAAGAATCAAAGACGGGGTCCCCTTTCATCCTTTCCTATTGGACGTCACTTCCTGTCTGGTAAAACATCATCAGCAGGACAGGAAGTGCGAAATGTCTCCAATGGATTACGGAGGGCAGTAAGGATCAAGCAGAGGTCCTAACCCTTCCCCACCTTTATCCAAAGCTAAGGAAATACACTCTCAACAGAAACTGAGGGTCATCTTAGTACCACCATGAACCCAACACATAGATCTTGGACCTCCGTCCCAATGGGGTTGTGTCCCGGCTGATGTCCCGCTATCACTTCTCATTCTTGGGCATGTGCCGTAGGCATAATCAAAGGCCACACGTGGGCGGGTCTGCACACCCTTAGCTGATCAAATGCTTCTTCCTGCACAGAAGGGGATCTGAGACTAGCGATGATCTTCTGTCCTTCTATACTGGAAACCACAAAATGGTTATCTAAGAGCTACAGCTTCAAGAGGACCTACTCTGGTGCCTTAAACATCCCTATACTCGTCCAATATTCTTCCTTCTTTGGTTCCACTATGTCCATTGGGTGTTGGTGGACCCTATTTAGTACGCTATAACAGTTGGGTTTTGGTGGAACTCATTGAGTCCATGATAGAGTTTTGGTAGACCACATTAAGTATGTTGAGTTTTGATGAACCCCATTTGCTCCTCTATAGCTAATACGATTTGTGGAGTCCTTTTAGTATGCTAAAGCTTTTGGTGGACCCCCATTTACCATTAAGTCTTATACAGCTGTTGAGTTTTGGTGGGCCATATTTGCTCCTCTATAGCGGTTGGATTTCGGTGGACCCTATTTAGTCATCTTTAAAACGGATGGGTTATGGTGGACCCCATTTAGTCTTCTACAACTGTTTTGGTGGACCCTATTTATCTATCTATAGCTGTTGAATTTGGTGGACCCTATTTAGTCCTTTATAGCTGTTGGGTTTCGCTGGACCCTATTAAGTCTTTTATGGCTGTTCACTTTTGGTGAACCTCATTTTATCATCTATAGCTTTTGGTGGACCACATTAAATCCTCTATAGCTCTTGGGTTTTGGGGGACCCTATTAAGTTCCCCATAGGTGTTGGGTTTTAGTGGATCACATTATGTCTTCTATAGCTGTTGGGTTTTGGGAGACCCCATGCAGTGTTCAGTTGAACACAGAGACTTCATTCAAAGCGGGAAGTCAGTCTGTATCATCGGCATGGACCTTCTGGTGTCGGGTGAGGTGCGACTTCTTTATAAAGCGTTTTCCACACTGCGTGCAGGCATGGGGCCGCTCGCCTGTATGAATCCGCACGTGCTTTGCTAGGTCGGAGTTGCTGATGAAACATTTGCCACACAACGGGCAGGGGTAAGGCCGTTCGCCAGTATGAGTTCTCTGGTGTATGTGGAGGTAAGATTTCTCAGCAAAGCTGCGGCCACACTCTGAGCAAGAATAAGGCTTCTCGCCCGTGTGACTCCTTACGTGTTTCACTAGATCCATATTCCGGGCAAAGCTCTTCCCGCACTCACTGCAGCTGAACGGTTTCTCATCCGTGTGGGACCTCTGGTGGTTCAGAAGGAGGGCGGGATTAGGAAAGCACTTCCCACACTCGGGACATGGGTACTGCCCGCCACCGTGGTGAACTCGGCTGTGCAGGACAAGGTGGGCGTTGTTTAGGAAGCTCTTGCCACATTCTGGGCAGGAACAGGTCTTGTCCCTTGTGTGGGTCAGCTGGTGCTTGACCAGGTCGGAGTGGTCAATGAAGCTCTTGCTGCACCAATTGCAGGAGTGAGGCTTGTCACCAGAGTGGATCTTCTGGTGGCGGTTGAGGTGGGACTTCTTAGTGAAACATTTGCCGCACTCTGAGCAAAAATGGGGCCGTTCCCCCGTGTGAGTCCTGCGGTGCTTCACCACTTCGGAGTTGCTGATGAAGCATTTGCCGCAGTCGGGGCAAGGGAAGGGCTTCATGCCCAGGTGGATCTTGCGGTGGCTGCTCAGGTAAGTCTTGTAGGCAAAACAGCGACCACATTCGGCGCAGGGGTATGGCTTCTCCCCAGCATGGCTTCTCTGGTGCAGGACCAAGACAGCCTTCCGGATAAAACACTTGCCGCACTCTGGGCATGGGTAGGGCCTGTCACCAGTGTGAATCCGGCGATGAACCACCAAGTGCGTCTTGCTACTGAAGCACTTGCCACAGTCAACGCAGGAAAATGGCCTCTCTCCCGTGTGGACTCTTTGGTGGACGACGAGATGAGGCTTGCTGAAGAATCGTTTGCCACACTCGTCGCAGGAAAAGGGCTTCTCTCCAGTGTGGACCCTTAAGTGCTGGACCAGGTCGGACTTCCGAATGAAGCCCTTCCCACACTCTGAACAGATGTGGGGCTTCTCCCCCGTGTGAATCTTGCGGTGGACGATGAGCGCCGAGATGCTAATAAAACGCTTCTTGCACTCGGAACAGGAATACGGCTTCTCGCCCGTGTGGATTCGGGTGTGGATGGCGAGGTAGGCCTTGCTGACAAAACATCTGCCACACTCGGTGCAGGGGAACGGCTTCTCGCCAGTGTGAACGATGGCGTGCTTGGCTAGGTCGGAACTCCGAATGAAGGTCTTGTTGCATTCGGGGCAAGAGTGAGGCCTCTCCACGGTGTGGTACTTCACGTGTTTGGAGAACTTCGCCTTCCTGGTAAATGTCTTCCCACAAAGCGGACAGGCCAAAGATGAGCCCACCGGTTGAGGGGCAGAAGAGCCGGAGTCACTGCCAAGGCCTGTCTGAGGTTCCAAAGCATGGGGCGTACCACCAACATCATCTGTTGGTGGATACCCATCAATGTCATGCACATGAGGTTCATCTTGATCCTTTGGATGTTGAAGGCCATTGTTAGCCATTGAAGTGGAACCATCCTGGTTGGGGAGGTGTCCTTCAACAGAGCTGATGGAGCTTTGACTGTCCAATAAGTTCCAACTCCACAGTAAACCTGATGGAACAAAATTCAGCGTAGGTGAATGTGACTCCTCAACATTATTAATAGAGGACAATGCTACAACTATATGCCAACTATGTACGCCGGAGATCAAATCAGGAAAAACAGCCGGCTATTAAAACAGGAACCATCTGTTCTGCATGTAATGTGCGTGTAGAAAGGCCATTGTCAATCCTCTTACCTGATGATGTGAGGGACAGCTGGTTCTCCATCACGACCTCCTGGTAGAGATCCCGGTGTCCTTCTAGATACTCCCACTCCTCCATGGAGAAATAGACAGAGACATCCTGACACCTTATAGGAACCTGACACACACAATGATACAGTCACCATCCAGACACATCCCTTGTCTGTTCCTGGATCATGTCCCAGAATTCCCGGCACCGCTCACCTCTCCTGTCAGGACTTCAGCCATCTTCTGGGTGACTTCTAGGATCTTCTTGTCGTTGTTTATATCAGATGTCGGCAAAGGAGGAGGGAAAACGCCATGTACGATACTGTGATGAAATCCCTTTTTCATGACAGTGCAATTCTAAATGTGAAGGAAAGAAGAAATAAGTAACTGAGACTTTCCCAGAATCCTCCTCACCTCTCCGGTCAGGTCTGTGTTTTATGAATAGAGATAAGAGTGATGTCATGTGACCTCCCAGAATCCTCCTCACCTCTCCGGTCAGGTCTGTGTTTTAGTAATAGAGATAGAAGTGATGTCATGTGACCTCCCAGAATCCTCCTCACCTCTCCAGTCAGGTCTGTGTTTTAGTAATAGAGATAAGAGTGATGTCATGGGACCTCCCAGAATCCTCCTCACCTCTCCGCTCAGGAGGTAGATGATCTCCAGGGTGAGCTGTAACAACCTCTCATTCATGTGACTCCGCTCATTATAGAACATCAGCATTTCTGAAACGCATCCTATAGAGTAGTCGATCTTCTGAATAGATGCTCCACCGTCAAGTGACCTCAGAGCTGAATGGAGAAAGATACAAAAGGGAAGTGAACAGCATTTGTATAGATTCTTTAAACTGTCCTCCTTAGTGAAGCGGTTGAGCATCAATTAATATCCAAATATGATAACGTGTGTGTTATATACAAATTAAAACTCCCAGGTGGACAGGAACAGAGCCGGGAACTATGGCTGGGAGATCTCACTTTTGGTGAATCTTGGACTTATAAGAAGCCGGGGCTGAGTCAGCCCATCAGGCTCCATGTGTATGTCTATGATATCACCTTAAAGTGACCTCACATTTCAATGATCAGGAAAACCAGTTACTTTGACATCTTAAGGAAACCATTGATTCAACGAGCAGAATGACAAAAAACGTTGGTTCTCCTACCTGGTGATGTGATGGTCTGCTGGTCCTCCATCATGACGTCCTTGTAGAGCTCCTTGTGTCCTTCTAGATACTCCCACTCCTCCATGGAGAGATAGACAGAGACATCCTGACACCTTATAGGAACCTGACACACACAATGATACAGTCACCACCCAGACACACCCCTTGTCTGTTCCTGGATCATGTCCCAGAATTCCTGGCACCGCTCACCTCTCCTGTCAGCAGCTCAATGATCTTCAGGGTGACTTCTTGAATCTGGTTCTGGTTGTTCCTCTCAGATGTCAGGGAGGGAGGTGGATGGTCCATGATGGGTGACGGGTCAGATGTACGACTGTTGTATGGTAATAGTTTTCCAGATATCATCTTCACTAGTTCATAATCCTGTGCAGAAGACACAAAAAACAAAAAAATAACTATGTATGTTCCCACAACCCTTCTAAGAGTCCTCCTCACCTCTCCAGTCGGGTGTGTGTTTTATTAAAGGAGAACTATGAGATGAGTGATTTCCACTCACCTCATAGTTCTAGCTGACCTTTTGACAATGACACTGTCACAGGTCGGCTCAGTAGATACAGTCTCCTCCTCACCTTTCCGGTCAGGAGGTAGATGATCTCCAGGGTCAGGTTAAGTATCTTCTCAGCCATTTTGCCCTTGTGTTGGCCCAAGTTCAGGATCCCCAACTCTTGAATCTCAAGAGACTTTAGTAGATGTGAGAAGACAATGTAGGAAACATCATCTGAAAAGTGAAATTGAAAAAAGAAACAAGAATTAAATCTCTCTCTATATATATATATCACAACATTTAGCATTATGACGCCACCAAACTGGACGAGGAAGTCTCTTGATTGACCATGTAGTAACAAGACATGTCAAGGAACAAATATAATTCCCACTATTTATTCTCCATCACAGTTGGGATTTTCGTTTTGCCACCACCTTTAATATGTCCCATCACTGGTCGGTTTACAGAACCGCTTCTAAACAATGTCAGACAAAACATAAAATCAAACGGATGACCAACAAATAACCCATGACCACAATGATCCAACAAACCGATGACCCTTATGACCCAACAAACCCATGACCACAATGATCCAACAAACCGATGACCCTTATGACCCAACAAACCCATGACCACAATGATCCAACAAACCGATGACCCTTATGACCCAACAAACCCATGACCACGATGATCCAACAAACCGATGGCCCAATAAACCCATGACCAGAATGATCCAAAAAAGCGATGACCCTTATGTCCCAACAAACCCATGACCTCAACAAACCAACAAAACGATGACCCAACAAACCCATGACCACGATGATCTAACAAACGGATGACCCTAATGACCCAACAAACCCATGACCACAATGATCCAATAAACTGATGACCCTTATGACCCAACAAACCCATGACCTCAACAAACCAACACAACGATGACCCAACAAACCCATGACCACGATGATCCAACAAACGGATGACCCTAATGACCCAACAAACCCATGACCACGATGATCCAATAAACCGACGACCCCAATGACCCAACACACCCATGACCACGATGATCCAAAAAAAACTATGGCCTCAGTAACCCAACAAACCAATGACCCTTTCCGGGAAGGACAGAAGCCCTGCTGAAGTCAGAATCGAGGTAAGCCAGTTGTATATGACCCACCATGATAGAATTGTTCAGCAGGATTTTCATGGTGCTTCAGGGCAGGACTTCAGTCTCTAGTCACATGATGCTATGAAACCCCTCTGATGGTTCCAGCACCAACTTCTGAATCTCAGGGAAAACACATGCTGCATTTCCTTCAGGATTGTAGATGAGGCAATTCAAAAGATCAGGACATTAGCACAGGACAATTATTCTCCATCAGCAATCACAGTTGCCACCTTTAATATGTCCCATCACCATGTAGGCAAGACACAAAAATCCAACCCATGACCCTGATCACTCAACCAACCAACGACCCAACCAATAACCCTGATCATTCGGAAGATCAGGACCCTAGTAGCCTACATCTAGTTTGGAGCAGGCATGCAACCTGGAACTTCTACTGTTGCAACCAAGCAAGCTGGTGCCAAGCAAGATTGGCAGGCAACTGGCATTTCCAGTAGGAGGAGCCAGGACGGTCGCCGCAAGCATCACTCCCTTCATGGTGCCTTGGGGGGGGTCATCACGTCTAGAAAAGTTTTTGCGCCTTTTTGACTTACGCCAGCTAATCCAGACAGCCCGGCATGCAGCTCTCCTTTAAGAGACTTTTAAATTGCTCCAGAACATGGAAGAAGATGAGTTTGTAAGCATTTCTGAATCCATCCTCCACAAAATGAAGCATCTGAGGTCCACATCTTACTTTTAAAGGAGGAAGATTGACCTTTTCCTGCAGCAGTCAGCCACACAGAGACTGGGTGTTGCAGTTTTGGGAGCTGGACTACAACAAAATGGCTCCTAAATACATTACTTGTGTTGCTGCTTATTCTTAAATCCCTGATCAGGATTTCACGTACAAATGGGCTTTGGGTGTATCATAAAATGCAATTTAAACTGAAGCAAAAAGTTACATGTGGGATGTAAATCGAGCCTGTCCTTCAGGAGACCACAACAAAATGGCCACCACACCGGTTTTATCTTTTCTTTTCCTTCTTGCAGGACAGAAAATGCAAATTTAAGTGAAATTATATCACCGATATCCTGCTATAATATGGCAGAATTAAAAAAAGAAGGGGAGCCTTAGGTTTAGTCAGGGGTAGTTTATGCCTGCAGACCACAACAAAATGGCCACCGTCCAATTTCATAGATTGTAGCAGAGCTACAACAAAATGGCCACCGTCCCATTTCATAGACTGTAGCAGAGCTACAACATAATGTCTGCAGGAGCCAAACAAAATCCCCTTTCTAGTGATAAACATGTGTAGTTATCACAAGCTGTTGTTGCTGAATTATTATTTTTTTAATCTAAAAGTGAATGGGGGCATGTGAACAATATGAGAGTCATGGACGATACCTAAAATATCCATAACAGCCATATTGGATGGCCCCAAATTGTCCCGCTTTTGGAAATCCGTCCTTCTCTCCTCCCCACCTGTCCCTTTCCTTGGTCTGACGTATAGCCCTGACGTTGGATTGAATACTAAAAAGCACCTATGGGCACTACTAGATCACCTGCAGCCATCTAAGTGTAGGAATTTACTACACCTTCCAAGCAGCTGCATCTGAGCAGTTTATGTGTCTTCAAGTGGATACTGGAGGGTCACATGTACCTCTTCTCTCCTTAAATACTCTGCTCCTTCCTCCATCTACCTCTTCCCTCCTTAAATACTCTGCTCTGCTGGAGGACTCTGCTATTTCCTCCATAACTCTCCTCTCCTGAAATACTCTGCTCTGCTGGAGGACTCTGCTCCTTCCTCTATTTAACTCTCCTCTACTGACGTACTCTGTTCTGCTGGAGGACTCTGCTCCTTCCTCTATAACTCTCCTCTTCTGAAATACTCTGCACTGCTGGAGGACCCTGCTCTTTTCTGTACTGCTCCTCTCTTGAAATAATCTGCTCTGCTGGAGGACTCTGCTCTTTTGATCCAATGCCCCTCTCCTGAAATACTCTGCTGGAGGACTCTGCTCCTTCCTCTACCTCTCCTGAAATAGTCTGCTCTGCTCCTTCCTCTATAACTCTCCTCTCCTGAAATACTCTGCTCTACTGGAGGACTCTGCTCCTTCCTCTGACTCTCCTCTCTCCTGAAATACTCTGCTCTACTGGAGGACTCTGCTCCTTCCTCTATCTCTTTCCTCTCCTGAAATATATACTCTTTTCTGTACCGCTCCTCTCTTGAAATAGTCTGCTCTGCTGGAGGACTCTGCTCTTTCCATCCAATGGTCCTCTCCTGAAAGACTCTGCTCCTTTCAATATCTAACCCTCCTCTCCTGAAATACTCTGCTCTGCTGGAGGACTCTGCTCCTTCCTCTAACTCGCCTGAAATACTCTGCTGGAGGACTCTGCTCCTTCATCTAACTCGCCTCACATACTCTATATCTCTTTCCTCTCCTGAAATATATACTCTTTTCTGTACCGCTCCTCTCTTGAAATAGTCTGCTCTGCTGGAGGACTCTGCTCTTTCCATCCAATGGTCCTCTCCTGAAAGACTCTGCTCCTTTCAATATCTAACCCTCCTCTCCTGAAATACTCTGCTCTGCTGGAGGACTCTGCTCCTTCCTCTAACTCGCCTGAAATACTCTGCTGGAGGACTCTGCTCCTTCCTCTAACTCGCCTGAAATACTCTGCTCTGCTGGAGGACTCTTTTTTCTTAACCGTTTCTCTAAGGAAATAATCTGCTCTGCTGGAGGACTCTGCTCTTTCCATCCAATGCTCCTCTCCTGAAATACTCTGCTGAAAGACTCTGCTCCTTTCAATAACTAACCCTCTTTTCCTGAAATACTCTGCTCTGCTGGAGGACTCTGCAAACTCTCCTCTTACTGAGGTACTTTGCTCTGCTGGAGGACTCTGCTCCTTCCTCTTTAACTCTCCTCAATTTCTCTGCTTTTTCCTCTACCTCTCCTGAAATACTCTGCTCTGCTTTTAGGACTCTGCTCCTTCCTCTATCTAACCCTGCTCTTCTACCCAGAGACAGCATCGCTCTGGATCTGATGGCAGCTGGTATTTGGTCATGTGACCGGCAGCCATGGAATGCTGGAACAATGGTTGGTGCAGCCATGGCGCCCACTGCCGGGGATATTATTTCAAGGACAGATCCACTTTATTGTTTATGAAAATGATGGCCACCTCCCCGCACACAGTTGCTTTCGATTTCTTGGAGCGACTTTATACTCATACAAAAGATCCCAAGAACAGAGTTCTGTGAATGACCCAAAACAATTTCAAGAACCACAAAAAAAAAAATCAGATGCAGCCGTGTTGTTTAGAAAAATGAAAAATATCATTTATTAGATTCTTTTTTTTTCTGGTATATTTAAAGCCTCAAAAATATGCAGATTTCCATTTCCAGACTTTCCCCAGAAAGTGTCCAAATGAACGCATTTATACCTGCAGCAATGTTGCCAAGATTATTGAGACACGTCAACCTTTACTTTCGCTCCACTCTAAAGGCAGGTGCCATCCCTTTAAGGGGGTTTTAACGCTCGGGGAGTTTCCTAGGCCTTCCAATTATGTGAAACCTGTGATTGGCTGCCACAGCCGGCATGTGATCGGGAGCACGGCCTACCGGCTCAGGATCGTAGACAGTGACTGGGAACTCTTGGTTATAGGGAGGTCACAGTGCTGCAGGCGCGCAATTAAATATGCTCCTAGCACAGAGCACCGGTTGTCTACCTTTCACACACTCTTCCTTTCAAGTTCTGCTGCAAAGTGACAGGTCCAATTAAAGTATCAGACCTTCAAAACTTGCTCATTCAGTTATAGGTGGACATTGGTGGCTGAATCAGCTGAGAGATCTTCTCTGTGATAGTCCCGGACGAGCCCCCACGTTTAGCTGAAAATCTTTTCCATAAGGGACAATTATTATAAAATTCTAGTTAACACGGCCTCAGCAGTCTTGTAATGACTGTGGCAGGTGGGTGGCACTGACAATCACTGACACTCCTCAGTGAATGTCACGGACGAGCCCCCACGTTCGGCTGAAACTTGTCCATAAGGAACAATTCATATGAAATTCTACTTAACACGGCCTCAGCAGTCTTGTAATGACTGTGGCAGGTGGGTGGCACTGACAATCAGTCATTACAAGACTGCTGAGGCCGTGTTAAGTAGAATTTCATATGAATTGTTCCTCATGGAAAAGATTTTCAGCTGAACATGGGGGCTCGTCCGGGACAATCACTGAGGAACGTCAATGATTGTTAGTGCCACCCATCTGCCACTCCTCAGTGATTGTCCCCGACGAGCCCCCACGTTCAGTTGATGAGATTTTCCATAAGGGACAATTAATATAAAATTCTACTTAACACAGCCTTAACTGTCTTGTAATGACTGTGGCAGGTGGGTAGCACTGACAACTACTGATAATCCTCAGTGATTGTCCCGGATGAGCCCCCACATTCAGCTGATCAGATTTTCCATAAGGGACAATTAATATGAAATTCTAATTAGCACGGTCTCAGCAGTCTTGTAAAGACCGTGGCAGGTGGTTGGCACTGACAATTCTCAGTGATTATCCCGGATAAGCCCCCATGATCAGCTGAAAATCTTTTCCATAAGGAACAATATAAAATTCTACTTAACTCGGCCTTAGCAGTCATGTAATGACTGTGGTAGGTGGGTGGCACTGACAATCACTGACACTCCTCAGTGATTGTCCCGGACGAGCCCCCTCGCTCAGCTGAAAATCTTTTCCATAAGGATCATTTATTACGAAATTCTACATAACACAACCTTAGCAGTCTTGTAATGACTGTGGCAAGTGGGTAGCACTGGATTTCCCCTACAGAAGCTGGTGGACCATTCACAGGCTTCTACACATCATTGGAGTATGGGTTTTCCGTAGGCAGATCCTACCGCAGGATTGAGAATATTAACCTGAAGATACACAAAAATAGAAGATCAAATGGATCATAATATGTTCTGCTACAACTTATTAAAAAAAGGGGTTTATCTCTTGTGCGTTTTATGATGCTCACGAAGGTGGGACTTCTGGGAGAAGCACTTAGCACACTCTGTACACTTAAAGGGTCGTTCCCCCGTGTGGACCCTCCTGTGCCGAAGAAGGTCAGAGTTACTGATGAAGCCTTTCCCGCACTCCAAACAAGAATAGGGCTTCTCCCCCGTATGAGTCCTTTGATGGATCACGAGTTGGGAGTTACAGGGGAAACACTTCCGACACTCAGTACACGAATATGGCTTCTCCCGCGTGTGGACCCGTTGGTGTATGACCAGCGTGGACTTGGTGGCGAAACTTTTTGGGCAATCGGAGCAGCCGAACGGCTTCTCTCCCGTGTGGACTCGCTGGTGGACGATAAGATGGGAGTTGCTCGTGAACCATTTCCCGCATAAGGAGCACGAGAACTGACACTTACCAAGGTGGTTTCTCTGATGTAAAACCAACTGAGATTTAAAGGGAAAAACCTCCCCACATTCAACGCAAGAGGCCTTCTTGGACTTCCAAGGGTCAGCAAGGTCCGAGGTGCTAAAAGACTCGGTCTGATGATCGTCACTCTCAGAAGTTGTATTGTTGGGGCTAGTCCTTGGTGTTTTGCCACCTCCATCCAGAACTGGACTGTCCTGATCTAAGATATCACATGAGTTTGTCTGACTGTTGGGTCTTGGAGAACTTCCATTTTTGGTGCTCGTTCCCAATTCATGGCCTCCTCCGGTCCATAAAGGGCTCTTGCCACTGCACTGATCACCAGCAGGATCGGTGCTTGCAAATCCTAAACCAGCCTCTGTACAACTTCCACCTTTTTTCCCCAGACCAACGTGAATCCTTTCGTGCTGAAAAAGACTCGGCTGGGTGCCGAAACATTTGCCGCATTTCGAGCAGGCAAACGGTTTCGAGCGTGCATGACCTTCCTGGGAAGGGCTATCGGAAAAACAGATCCCACTATCCAAATCGGAGATTTGGCTTATTGCCACCATCGAAGGCGTGCAAGTCGTCTTTCTTTCCACACGCGCCAAAGAATCTTCAAAATCCGGGCAAGTGCCAAGGCATTCGGCGTTGTGATTGGCAATGTGGGTGTTGGAGGTGTCCGAATAAGAAGCTGGCCTGTTGTGGGTGGGCTCGTAAAAAGCCGGATCGTCTTCTTCGCTCGAGGCGTACTCCTCCTTGATGGAGGTCGAAGCACTTTCCTCGTGATTGTTGGAAGAGCGCATTTCGGTGTAGGCCACGTGGCCTTGGTCACCAGGGACCGTTTCCTGCTTGATATAAGCGGCTGCATATTGTGTATGTTCTACGGGCGTGGGGGTGTCGGAGTTTGTGAGATGGTCTTCATCGAGTGGCCCCGGCTCATTTTTAATTGGCGCAAATGAGTGATCGGTGTGATCCGACGGCGTGGAAATGTTAGAGCTTGGACCCAGTTCTTCCCATGCGGCCATGTTGTTTGTCTCTAACAAGGAAACAGAAAAATGGACACACTTGAGCACATATTATTTTCATAGCCATGTTGTCTATCCTCAGGAGGCCTACCATTCTCTAAAAGAGGACCTGTCACTACATTTTGAACTTTCTATTAATTTCCTTCTCCTCCCTCTTACATAATCACTTGTTTCCTCGCACTCCATGCCCTTCCACAGCCTGGACTATCACGCATCCCAGAAAGCTGCAGGGCTGTAAGTACCCATTTCTTGCGTGCATGGATGCAGCGGCAGGGGTGAGATTCATATTTTATGAATGGGGCCTGACAGAGCCAAGCAGCGTGGAACTGGGGCAGTCGGGGAGACAAGACCTAGCAGCGTGCCAACAGGGGGGGCGGCCGTATAAAAGCAGGAAGTGAAAGCTGGCTCCAGAATCCAAGATGGCGGCACGGAGTAGCAATAACACTTATAAATCTATAGCACCGGGGAAGAGGTCGCTGGACTCCAGGGACATTAAAGTTGGCGTTTGGCTGAATTAATTTTTTGGGGGTATGCAGCAGCAGGGACATAACTTACCTTATAATATTCTTTCCCAGAATGCAAAGCAGTCTGTGATTGGAGGAGGCAGATCCGGTTATTTATCCACCCGTCCTCCATCCACAGAATGCTTTGCATTGTGAGAAAGAATGGGAGACATATGGGTGAGAGAGAGAGAGAGAGAGAGGAAAGGGGAAGACAAGCCACGCCAATGGTTTACACCAGGGGTAGCCAAACTCCGGTCCTCCAGCTGTGGTGGAACTACAAATCCCATGAGGCATTGCAAGATTCTCACAGGCATGACTCCCTGAGAGAGATGCATCATGGGATTTGTAGTTTCACCACAGCTGGAGGGCCGGAGTTTGCCTACCCCTGGTTTACTCTCACAGCTGCTGATAAGGGATGAGCTCAGTATTGGACTGAGCCTGAGCTCCTCGGAACACAAATAAAAGCACCTTCTACTGCCACCCAATCGGCTGCGGCCGGGGAATTCCATGTTTACAGCAAAGGGGCGGGATGCAGTGACGTCACTGACCTTATATGGCCACATGGCTTCATTTGGTCAATTACATTTACCTAATACGGCCATGTGCCCATATAAGGTCAATGACATCAGCACAACTATCCCACCTCTTTGTTTATGTTCAGTTGTGGAGCAGGGAATGCCCCTGCCCGCAGGTGGCCCCAGATCACTTCTGGGTTTTCGGAACAGCTCAGGTTCAGTCCAAACCTAAGCTCATCCCTACCGCTGTATTTTAATTCAGCAGTGGAGAAAGATCAGCACTGTGGGCAGTGTCCGTTATCAGAGGAGGGGGAAGTTCTATGCTAAGCAGGGAACTAAACTTCAGCTGTGACCGAGTGTAATATTTTAAGGTGGGAGGGTCCTCATTAAAGGGTTCAAACTTCTATTAGGTTTCTATTACAGGTTGTGTCCCCACTGCAGAGATTTCCTGTCAGCTAGTAGAGATGAGCTCTTGTGGGCACTTCCACCCAATCAGATGCGGGCTGGGCATTCCCCCAGGCAAACAAAGGGGCGGGATGCTTGTGCTGATGTAATTTACCTTATATGGCCATTTTAGGTAAACGTCATTTACCAAATATAGGCGTGTAGCCATATAAGGTCAGTGCATCCCTTCCCTTTGATTATGTCAAGCTGCGGGAGGGGAATTCCCCGGCAGCAGCTGAGTGGCCAGCATGAAAAGAGCTTCCTTCCGTGTTCAGGAGGAACGTCTTACGGGTTCAGACCAAACCCGAGCTCATCCGTATCAGTTAGTAAATGTTGCCTGGGTCTCCATAGAAGAGATTTGTCTTTTCAGTCTGCCACCTGGACAGAAGTCAGGCAAACCTCCCTAATGGGGACACATGGAAGCGACAGCAAGCACTGGGGAGACACAGACATCTGACCTGCCCGGAAATGTCAGATGCAGGATTTGTATTTCTGTCCAGTCCTCACATTTACACAGCTCAGAAACACAGCATGGCCCTGTCTGGCAGGACAAGAGACCTGATTGTCCTCAGCTGCAGTTACCCTTACAGGTCTGGTCCCTCCCCCAGAATATGAAACATACTGAACTTGTGTATCAAGGTATACGCCTCCAACATCATGGCATCTAGGCCTCCTCTTACCTTCGGGGGTGTAAGTGATGCAATTCTCTATCATGACGTCTTTGACCAGATCCTTGTGTCCTAATAAATACTGCCACACCTGTACAAGAGAGAGCGATGACACCTTATGGGAACCTGACACACACAATGATACAGTCACCATCCAGACACATCCCTTGTCTGTCCCTGGATCATGTCCCAGAATTCCCGGCACCGCTCACCTCTCCCGTCAGGAAGTGGATGATCCTGTTGGCAAGCTCTAAGACCTTCCTGTTCTTGTTTTCACTAGGGGATGGCGAAAGGGCTGACTGAGCCGTGATGGGGCTCTGACTCCTGCTCCATCCATCTGACCCCTGCCATTGGTCGGTGGGAGCCCCCGGCTTGCTGGTTGTCTTCTTCACGACAGTATAGTCCTAAGCAACAAGGTGAAAAATTATAAACAGTAGACACAGTTGAAGCGTCCCCCCTCCCAAAGATGGAGTCCTCAAATACTTCCCGATACATTGATAAATAGGGCGTGATGACACCTAAAGATGTCAGAATCCTCCTCACCTCTCCGGTCAGGTCTGTGTTTTATTAATAGAGATAAGAGTGATGTCATGTGACCTCCTAGAATCCTCCTTACCTCTCCGGTCAGGTCTGTGTTTTATTAATAGAGATACGAGTGATGTCATGTAAACTCCCAGAATCCTCCTTACCTCTCCGGTCAGGTCTGTGTTTTATTAATAGAGATACGAGTGATGTCATGTGACCTCCCAGAATCCTCCTCACCTCTCCAGTCAGGTCTGTGTTTTAGTAATAGAGATAAGAGTGATGTCATGGGACCTCCCAGAATCCTCCTCACCTCTCCGGTCAGCAGGTACATAATCTCCAGGGTCAGTTTTAAAACACTGTCAGTCTTACGTCTCCGATTCGGATCCATGCTCCGACACCGTCGCTGCGTTCTCTCGACCACCTTGACATGATGATAATGACAGATTTAAAATGTGCCACGAAATGGCTTCAAAAAGACGAAAAAGTTATTAACCGATAATAATAATATAATTACAACATACAAAACTCCAAATAATAATAATAACAATAATATAATACAAATAAACACTTCTAATAATAACAGTGATGTAATAAACATTCCAAAAAATAAGAATGATATAATGAAAACCAAAACACGAATAATACACATTAAACATGCCAGAGAGGGACACAGCTGTGAATATGAGGGCAGCCCTGTCCTTGAGGTGTCATACCTCCGAGCTGTCACACTCTTACCTGGCCGGTGTTCTGTCTTCTGGATGTTTTCTACACAGCTTCTTAGTTAAAAATAGCCACAATCCACATCACTTCCGGGTTCTGCGTTCCACCTTCCGGATCGGCTTTGATCTCCCTCCTCCAGGGATTGGACAGCGGCCGTTTCCCGTCTGCTGGAACGCACAATTACAGGGTTTGGAACGCACAGGCCGGAAGTGCATTGGAAGATAGTAGACGCAGATGTGAGTAAAGATCCTACTAGCTCAGCGGATCATCATTATTTTATTGTCATATTGTTGTTGTTGTTGTTATTATTATTATTATTATGTACTAAAATGGGTTTATTTTATTATTAGCGGTAATGTTACAACATCAGTATTACTGGTACAATTTTTTTTATTGTATGCTAATAACAGCAATTATAATAACAATGCAGGCGATGTAATTATTATCATTGTTCTGTTTACGTTGTTTTTTATAATATTTCTACCAGTTTGTAATAAAATTATACTAATGATATTATTGGTGATGTTAAATTATAAAATGACCATTATTTTGGGAATCAGTAATGTTAGAATATCAATACTTTATCAATAATTTATTATATGAATACAACAGGAAAACCTTTATAACAGTATAGTTATTTATTTTATACTATATATATA
>NW_017306573.1:640817-641431 GCF_000935625.1 Nanorana parkeri
TTATTATTTACAATATGTTTTTATTTTTTAACTATAATTATTATACAGGATTCATATAGTGCCGGCAGTTTGCTCAGCACAATATTTATTAAGTAATAATAACAATAATAGTAAAGATAATAACATTAATAATCATCATCATCATCATAATAATACATTATTATTTGCAATAATGCTTTTGTTTGACTATATTTATTAAATAATAATAATAATCTTGTTATTACCACCATAATTATCATATTCAACAATTCACATTATCAACATTATCATTTTTTTTAAATTTTAAAACGTCTGCAGATGTAAAGAAGAAATAAAAGTAAATGTAATAAATAAATGGGGAAAACAATGAACCCCTGTGACAGTCCTGGGTCACTCCCTGACAGTCCCCGAGTATAATGTCCACTCCATGTGTCCTCTTGAAGTAAACTTTTAGTACTGGGAGGCTTTGCAGCCCAGATTTCTGGTCATTGAGGTTCCCCTGATCTACCTGGAGCTCTGCCGCTGGCAAAATGAAATAATATTTAAAGCCCAACATCAGTTTTGGGGGAAGCGTTGGAGCCATCTGTGTCCCTATCGGGGAGATCTGTTGTCACCCTGTGTATGGAGATTGTAGG
>NW_017306573.1:641447-655130 GCF_000935625.1 Nanorana parkeri
TATAAAATAATTCATTTTATATCTATAATTCTGTGTTTTCCAGCAAAGCATCCAAACTGTGGAGCTTCCTCCATCCTCATACAGAGAGGGTCCGGTGTATATCGCCTCAACCACCATAGGATGGAACAAGATGTGTCTGGGAATATCCTAACCCTCACCCTGGAGATCATCTACCTGCTGACTGGAGAGGTGAGGAGGATTCTGAGAGGTCACATGACATCACTCTTATCTCTATTAATAAAACACAGAGCTGACTGGAGAGGTGAGGAGGATTCTGGGAGGTCACATGACATCACTCTTATCTCTATTCATAAAATACAGAACTGACTGGAGAGGTGAGGAGGATTCTGGGAGGTCACATGACATCACTCTTATCTCTATTAATAAAACACAGACCTGACCGGAGAGGTGAGGAGGATTCTGGGAGGTCACATGACATCTAGGTGAAGAGTAATTTAGGGATTTTTTCTGTGTGATGATTATTGTATCTTACTGCTTAGAATTATGGACCCATGAAGAAGAAGTCTGGTGGTCCTCCACCTCCTATCCTGACACCCGAGAGGAACATCGACAAGAAGATCCTAGAAGTCACCCAGAAGATCATTGAGCTGCTGACAGGAGAGGTGAGCGGTGCCGGGAATTCTGGGACACGATCCAGGAACAGACAAGGGATGTGTCTGGATGGTGACTGTATCATTGTGTGTGTCAGGTTCCTATAAGGTGTCAGGATGTCTCTGTCTATTTCTCTATGGAGGAGTGGGAGTATCTAGAAGGACACCGAGATCTCTACAAGGACGTCATGATGGAGAACCGGCCGCCCCTCACATCACCGGGTAAGAATCCCAAGTTCTTGCAGATCTGTCTGTCATCTTTTTATATGTTTAAGATTTCCCTCATATTATGGGAACGTTCCTTTAACTGGACCTTCCCAAAATGGGCATTTCCTACTTCTGGGATGTAGGAGGTTCTCCGTTCTCCATGAATGCTCACAGTCACCAGCAGTACTTATTCTCTATGTCGGTGACTCCCATGTACATAGCTCCTTCAGATCCATTGACTCTAGGGGCAGGTCTAGTAATATTGGCCAGAGAGTATGTCATATGGAATCCCTATACACATGTCCACTTCAATGCACGAGAGAGTTGAAGAAGAGTCAGAAGTAGAACTGAAGCCAAAACCTTTTTTTTAGATTTGGATAGAGTAAGGGAGGGTTATAACCTCTGTCAGCTTTCTCCCCATTGAGGAGATTTCCCTTCACTTCCTGCCTGATCACCACAACAGGAAGTGAGAGGAAATCCCTCCGAATGGAGAAAAATCTCTGGTGGTCAGAAGGTTCACCAGGCCACCCCAGTTGAAAATTTCCCATCTATTCCTGTTCTGGTGACAACCCAAAATTTAGGGATTCTCTTTCACTTTGATAATGGTCACCAGGAGACCTTTAAATATAGAGGTAAAGATAATAATTTTACAGTTTAGCCCAAAAAAGACTCCCATCGATTTTGGGCCTACTATGTCCTTGAAGGAGTTTGTAGGGCGAAGATTTGTTTATATTTAGTTGGAAAAGGTCTTCTCCTGAGAGCAAGAGCTCTCAGGATGGTGATGGTGTTGTGACCCCGTCTGCACCATCACCTCTAGAGAAATGTTTCTCCTCCCAGAATCCTTTGCTTCAGCTTCCTATATATTCCCATGTTTCCTTCCTCTCACCCTGATGTCTTTCTTTCCAACAGATTCACCGTCATCAAATTGTCCAAATGAAGATTCAATTATTGTTATCCATCCTCTAACCGACCAGTCCTCCTCAGCAGAGGAGCAAAAGATGACCCCCACCATGGAGAACATCACCAAGGCTTCAAATTCTTGTGAAGAAGAAGAAGGAGGTTTCTCACAGTGTGACATCTCAAAAACCACACCTCATACATTGACTATCGTTGTTAAGGAGGAACTCTTCCCGGGTGAAGAGCATTCCCTCCACCCTGTAGACTCCACCACCACCCATGCACAGTCTGCCCCAGCTGATTGTAAGGTGGAGACGCTCTTAGTTGAAGAGCATCTCCTCCATCCGGTAGACTCCACCACCACCCATGCACAGTCTACACCAGCTGATTGTAAGGTTCAGACACTCTTAGTTGAAGAGCATCTCCTCCACCTGGAAGACTCCACCACCACCCATACACAGTCTGCCCCAGCTGATTGTAAGGTGGAGACGCTCTTAGTTGAAGAGCATCTCCTCCAGCCTGACATCTCCACTCTAACCCAACGGACACAATACCCATCTGCACATTTTGAAGAGGACCCTTTTCCGTATAAAGAACCTCCCACCCCAACAGGGTTTTCTCTCAATGCATGTTCTCCGGCTACTCATGATCAGGGGGAATATGTACCGGTCTTTTACCCTCCTTGTTACCTCGATCAAAGCAAAGCTCCCCAGGAGCCTCGTGCCTACAATAAACCATTTGCTTGTTTTGAATGCAATACGTTTTTTCGGGACAGGTCCGAGCTGGTGGCCCATCAGAGGTCCCACGCTGGCCAGAAGCCTTATCGTTTCACCAGCTCCGCTGGCCTTGCTCCACCACACCCGGGCACCACGTCCTATTCCTGCTCTGACTGCGGCAAGTTCTTTTCCACTTACTCCAATCTGAGCCTCCACCGGAAAATCCACTTGGGGGTGAAGCCGTATTCCTGCCCGGAGTGCGGCAAATGCTTCCTAAGAAACTCGCACCTCACAAGGCACCGGCAAAGCCACGTCGGTGACAGAGTCAAGCCTTACTCTTGCACCGAGTGTGGCAAGAGTTTCCTCAGCCGGTCTTCTTTTGTGGTCCATTGGAGAAACCATACGGGGGAGAACCCTTTCTCTTGCTTGGAGTGCGGGAAATCTTTCCCAGCTTATAGCTGTCTGGTGCAGCACTGGCGCGTCCACACTGGTGAGAAGCCCTACCCTTGCTCGGAGTGTGGCAAACGCTTCGCTGCTTATTCCAATCTTACCCTCCACCATCGCATTCACACCGGAGAGAAGCCGTACTGTTGTTCGGAATGCGGGAAACGGTTTGTGAGGAACTCGCATCTCAGGAGGCATCGGAAATGCCACACGGGGGAGGAGTCACATCTATGTGATGAATAAAGAAAGAGGTTTTTTTTCACCGTGGACGGTTTTGTGACCCATTTGAGGGTTAGCACCGCGAACAATCCATATCCTTGTACCAAAAATGCTTCTCCACCTACTCCAGACTCGATCCGCACCATAGAGTCCACACAAGAGACTCAACACATACAGGAAGCACTTCACCATGTACTCAACCTGGTCCTTCACCAGAGAAACCATATTGGGTAGAAGCCCCACTCCTGTGTTAAGTGTGGCAAACGTTTCATGAGGAATTCCTACCTCACAAACCATCTGGAGTGCCACATAGTTGACCTCAGAAGAACTCACAAAGAAGGGGAACCATTGTGACGCTGAATTTGGAAATGGTTATATCAGCCAGGTGGGTCTGGCTTTTCAATGGGCCCCCTGGTAAGATCCCATACACCCTGCCCTTCCACAGATCTCTACTTACCTTAATATTATCCCACGGACTTATCAGTTCTTTGTCTTTTGGCAGCCAACATCTTCTTAGTCCCGGCCCGGCGACTGATCCAGGAGGCGGTTGGTTGACTGGCCTATAGAAGTCTAAGGAAGGCGTGGTCAGCACTAAGAACATTTTTGCTGCCAGGAGGCAAAGGATTGAAGGGAAGTATGGAGCTGTGAAGGGGGAGAGGTGGAAATTTGGCCAGGAGGCCTAGAGATTAAATGAAATCCAGTTCCGGTAAGGTTTGGTTATCTTTATAATTAGGAACATTCTTCTTTGAGGGTAAATGTGCTTCACGTTCGGGAATCTCCTCCACCCCCTCAGATCTGGACTCTAGCAAGGAAGCCCACCTATTGCAGATGACAAAAACCTATTTTGCCACTGGTCACGAGAATTTGCATTGGTCAATCCGGCCTTCTAAAGCTTCACCCATGCATACTTTGCCCCTTCCCTCTCCCCTCTCCCAGCCATCCTGTCCCAGTGACAACTGCTTCACCCATTTCATCTCACAGTGACACCAGCAGGGTTACAGACACCAGTAAAAACCTGAGAAAGTATTTGTTCCTTGCCACGGACAGAGGTCCATGTCCACAGGAAGAGAGACAGCCCAGGAAATACAGAAGCGTACCTAAGCCTGCATAGAGATGCAGGTGCTGTGGGGTTGCTCAGGGCGCTATGGAGTCACAGGATGCCCTGGGGTCACTACTTAACACAGGATTTTCTGGTGTTGTGGGTGATGGAGGATGATGTGGTGCTTTGGGGTCACTAGGTGATTCAGGATACTCTGGGGTCACTGCATAACGTTGGGGACACCAAAGATACAGGGGTCATTGGAGACTCAGGGGTCACTGGAGTGAACAAAGGACAGAGAGGCACTGAAGACAAAAAAGCATTGGGGTCACAAGAGATACTGGGGTCACATAGTCTCTGGTAGCACAGAGGTCACGAGTGTACAAAAGACAGAGAGTCACAAAGGCATTGGGGTCACAAGAGATACTGGGGTCACAGAGTCTCTGGTAGCACAGAGGTCACTGGAGTGTACAAAGGGCAGAGAATAACAAGAGCATTGCGGTCACAAGAGATACTGGGGTCACATGAGAGTACAGGGGTCACAGAGGCTCTGGTAGCACAGAGGTCACCGGAGTGTACAAAGGACAGAGAGTCACAAGAGCATTGGGTCACATGAGAGTACAGGAATCACAGAGTCTCTGGTAGCACGGAGGTCACTGGAGTGTACAAAGGACAGAGAGTCACAAGAGCATTTGGGTCACATGACAGTACAGGGGTCACAGAGTCTCTGGTAGCACAGAGATCACTGGGGTCACAGAAACTAGAAGCACATCAGACACTGGAGGCACGGGGGCTCAGCTTGGGTGTAGGGTCTTGTTGCTTGACCGCCAACCAAAACCAATGCATCACCTAGCCCTTTAAGGTAGCTGATTGCCTTCGTCACCAGCACTTTGGGCCAGAGACAAGACCCGTCATTGGATCCGGGATGAAGTGAGTGTGACACCTCCACCCCAATTCTCCAAATTGGAACAAAAGTAATTGTCTGGAGGGGCAGAATGATGGCAACCATAAAGAAATGAGGCTTCCTTGAAGGGTTCCTTCCCCCTGTTCACACTACTGGAACTCATGGACCATACCATGTTTGGGGTGGGGGTGATTCTTGGTAATTGTGCGAAAAGTCTTTACAAATTGGTATATTCTAGTTGGTCATATTGTTGGTTCTGTTTTAATGGTTTAACTCAACAAAAAAATATATTTGAGGTTTCATAGGCAGAGTCTTTGGTACAGGAAAGTGCGGCGCGTCAGCCTGGAACACTACAACAGTGGATGGATCAATCTGTATCACCGAGGAGACATTGATCTACATCACCACCACCTCCCCCACCACCTGCCCTTCAAGTATACATGACATAACTTATTGAATGTGTGGTTCACATGTACTGACATGTACTCATGTACGTATATGTTTTTTCTATGTCCGTGGAGCTTGTGAATAAAATATTTCACCTCAGATCTTGTCCTGAGTGTCTTTCTTCACACTGGGCGTGCCGTTATAGAGTCAGTCCAACCACAGCCTTGGGGATCCCCACCGGGAGACGTCACCACCATTGTTTCTGGTCCTTTACCCAACCAGGTTGACGTGTTCCCGCCCGGTCACCTTAGGTTGCCCCTGTGCTTCTTAGAAATGGTGGAAACCCATTGTGATATCCACATGAGATGTGCACACTCGGGAACTACAAGCGGGGATCTCATCAATAAAATAAAGAGCAATTACTTTTTAGTTTAATTTATGTCTATTATTAGTATTATTATTTATTATTATAATTCATATCTTATTAAAATAAAAATCCTATGTTGGGCAATAGAATGTAGAACATTATTTATTTTATTATTGTTATTTCTAGTACAACT
Source organism: Nanorana parkeri (assembly GCF_000935625.1). NCBI lineage: Eukaryota > Metazoa > Chordata > Amphibia > Anura > Dicroglossidae > Nanorana > Nanorana parkeri. The sequence continues at coordinate 647,432 of NW_017306573.1, forward strand.
GCAGTATTATTAAAATAGTTTTAGTGTTATAATAATGTTATTATAAGTATAAGTATTCTTTAAATGTAGTATTAGCATTCATCTTTATAAAGCAGTGCCTTTTGACATTCACTTTACATTCACTGCTGGTGAATCAATCATTTTAAATATGCTTTAGCTATATTTTAATAAATATATTGTTATAATAATAATATCAATATTTGATTACGACTTTTTTCTTTCATTTTTTAAAATAAGACACCATGAAGTGGGACCCCCGATCGATTGATTGATTTTTGGTCAAACACTTGGGTAGGATTCATTTAGAATAGGGCTACTGAGCTTACAACCCACACTGTGCTGAAGCGCCCGAGCAGTGGGCGGAACCTCGCAGCCCGGGATCGCGGGGAAGGGAGCGCCGGGTGCCATCCGCCCTTTGGAACGCAACAGCTCCCGTGGAACGCACAGACCGGAAGTAACTGCTGTAACTTCCTTTCCTGTTGTCTCAGGAAGAAGGAGAGGAGAGGGTGATATGTGTGTGATGCCTGGTAGTGACTGCAGGTAAAAATGGGGGAACCATGTCGCTGCTGTGGGGTGCTGTGCCGGTATCATATGCAAAGGGAGGGGCTTGTCACTTTGAGTGTCAGTCATGTGATTAGGGGGTTTGTAATGGAGATGTGAGCTGCACCTTGGTCACATGACCCCCATAACTAAGATGTGTGTGTACATAATATATTATTATTTATATTTTATTAACAAAATCTGTTGAATAATATTTATGAATTAAAATGGAGCTGCTGAGATCTGCGCTATGTGTTCCCGCAACGTAATGCCTCTGAATGGCCCATCAACCACCTGTGACCGCTGCAGCAGATTGGGCCACCCGTCCCGAGACATTGCAGGGCGACTTGAGACGGAGTGCACTAAAAGTGAGTTCCCGGGTCTGTACACCTGTTGTGCCCATTATGAGGGGCTCCCACCATCTCTGACCTGAGTTCCCTGGTCTGTACACCTGCTGTGCCCATTATGAGGGGCTCCCACCATTCCAGTGTTGAGTTCCCGGGTCTGTACACCTGCTGTGCCCATTATGAGGGGCTCCCACCATCTCTGACCTGGGTTCCCGGGTCTGTACACCTGCTGTGCCCATTACGAGGAGCTCCCACCATCCCTTTGCTGAGTTCCCGGGTCTGTACACACGCTGTGCCCATTATGAGGGGTCCCCACCATCCCCGTGCTGAGTTCCTGGGCCTGTACACCAGGAACTATGTTGGAGAGTGTAACAGGAGGAGTGAAGGACACGAAGGTGGGAGTGCGTCCCATTTCCAGGAACAGATTTGGGGAGGATGGCGGGGAAATCTCACAAGATTTGGGGTATTGCCCTGTATACTGATGCATGTGTTCCTCTCAGTACACAGGAATTTACAGTGGTGAAGAAGGCGCCTTGGGACTCATCTCACGCTCAGCATCCTTTCCGTGGTGAAGGACGGAGGAGGAGCCAGAGCCAAGCCTTCCTCCATGACATCTGAGAGAAAAGATGACAAGATCCTATATCTGCTGACAGGAGAGGTGAGTGGCGCTAGGAATCATGGGCTATCATCCAATAACAGCAAGCCGGGCAGCATGCGCCCATTTTGGACGTCATACATGGACCTCCCTTGGTTATATCTGGAGGTGTAGCTGGCATGCAACGGACGGTACAGGTCTGGTCCAGAACATGGTGGGGGCATTATCATGTTCTGGGAATGGCTTCAGGCGTCCCAGGAAGAGGTTGAGCCTGTGGCCAAGTCAAGGGGAGCACTGAATGGCCTCCGTCCCCGCCACTCTACCGTTCTATATTTGTCTTTATCATTGGAGGCCACGCTTCCACCTCCAGCCTTATCCAACTGCAGAGTCCCAGAATCCTTTGTTTCTCATTAACGTCTTGAAGTGTCTTCACGTCTCCACCTTCTCACCACCGTGTCCATCTTTCCAACAGATTTGCTGCATGGAGGACTCGACCTTTGTGGCCGGATCAGCTGAATGAAGTTCACAGCGTTGTTGTAAATTGCTCGACTCTCCAAACTCTCCTTACCGGCAGGGCAAACGATGTCCGACCCAGCAGAGGATGTCCCTGGGACGCTGGTGTTGTGCAAAGAAGAGGATGAAGACCCGCCACAGCCAAATGGTTCCGGGATCAAAGTCGAGCCAACAGAATGTGATGGAGAGACGGCTGAATCCTTCCCAACCGCTGCTGTCAAGGAGGAGCCCCAGTGGAGCCACGGAGGACGCCAACCTCCCTCTAGTCCCCCGACTGCCGATATAAAGGAAGAGGCCGACTCTTGCGATGAAGACCGGCCTCCACGTTCTAAATCTTCCTCGCCTTCGTACGATACTTTTATTGAGAGGGACTCGGACAGTGGAGATCCCACAGAAGACTCTGAGTACGGCAGCGATTACCCTGAAGATGAAGAGAACGATAACGGCGAACAGGAGCCGCCGGCGGAAGAGCCGTACAAGTGTGACAGAAAGTCCGCCAAGCGGAGTTCCGAACGCCTCAGTCACCAGAGGAGCCGCGCCGGAGAGAAGCCATACTCTTGCTCCGACTGCGGCAAGTCCTTCACCACCTGCACGTATCTAGCCCACCACCAGAGGACTCACACCGGCGAAAAGCCTTACTGCTGCCCAGTGTGCGGCAAACGGTTTACCACCAACTCCAACCTGTCCCTGCACCAGAGGATCCACACCGGCGAGCGCCCTTTCCGCTGCTCCGAATGCGGCAAGCGCTTCATCAGCAACTCCCACCTCATCCGGCACTGGAAGATCCACACGGGGGAGAAGCCGCACTCCTGCCCGGCCTGCGGCAAGAGCTTCATCAGCAACTCCGACCTGAAAAGGCACGAGAAGATCCACGACGAGAACCGGCCGAAGCCCGGCTCCAAGCGGGCGGAGTTCCTCAAGAGCCTGCCCGTCGACCTCGCCAAGAAGCCACACCCGTGCCCCGAGTGCGGCAAGCACTTCACCACCAAGTCGAACCTCGGCGTCCACCGAAAGATCCACACGGGCGTCCAGCCTTTCATCTGCCCCTACTGTGGCAAGAGTTTTGTCACCAACGCCCACCTCATCCGCCATCACAAGATCCACACGGGGGAGAAACCGTATTCTTGCTCCGCCTGCGGGAAATGCTTCATTAACAACTTTGACCTGAAAAGACACAAGAAAATCCACTTTGACTATGAAGCCCTTTCCGCCCCGGGGTCGGTAGAAAGCCTCAGCAGCGAGTCAGGTATTGATAATCAAGACAGACCAAATGTTTTATAGAACTTGAGGAGGTTTTTTTTTTTTTTTTAGAGGTCATCCTACATGGGACACAAATGAGGTTCTCGCAGCGAATGTAGGAGGCCCTATCACTGACAACGGATGGCTTGTGGCGTTGCCGATGAGTCGTCAACAAGGACTCCAGCTTGTGGGACGGAGCTATGGATGAATATTTTGTGTATGGACAATTTTAATATCTTTGATAAGTGAACTGTCGTCTACGTATCTTTACAAACCACCGGGAACTCCTGGGGAAATGTATTTTTTTATGCGGCGGGACTGAGTGCGATCTTTTCACTAGCCTTAAATACAGAGATGTCATCCCGTGGAAGCTCGGTTGTTGTCTCATTGGTGAGGGACTAGAGGTTGTTGAAGTGGATCTCCAGGATTTCCACCACCTGCCTCCCCCAAAGCCCCAACTCCTGGTATGGTTTTTCGAAAGCTCTTATGCAGACCTGAAGTCTTCTTGCTGGTCCTGTGACGTCATCTCTGCCTCTTCTCTTCCTTCTCCTGGCGTGATTGGGGCGGGGCCTTCTTCCAAGACTGAGTGGTGTTAACATAGCAATACTTGAGCACCACTCAGTCCTGGAGTAATGTGAGCCCAGCCTGTGTGATGACACAGGGACAAGCTGGGCTCACAGGAAATTGGCAGTGCTGCCCTGAAGAGGAATGCCGGCACTGGACCATGGAGGAAGTCAGGGACAGACCTGGAGAAGAGCGTAAGTGAAGATTGGCACCATTGGGGGGGACAAAACCTCCGCACAGCAAGAGTTAAGCGCTCGTTTTTTTTTGTCTAGGGGCTGGAGTAAAGAAGATTTACTCACCTTTTCCCCTCTCCCGCCAGCTCCCTCCAGGCTGCTAGACTGATCCCAGCAGCCTCTTCTCCCCTGGGCTCCAGCCGCTGACGTCATCACGTCTAATGTAGGTTCCACAGAGGTGTATTAGATGTGAGGATGCTGAGGGACATTCCACTGGCCGGAGTGGAGAGAGAGAAGAGGACATTGCTGACTGCTGGGGAAGAGGGGATCAGATTTACACCTGATTCCTGCTCCTGCTGGCTCCTTCCAGGCTTCTAGACTAATCTCAGCAGCCTCTTCTCCCCTGGGCTCAGGCGGTCTAAGGGCCACTGACCTCATCACATCTAATCTAGGGTCCACAGACCTGCATTAGATGTGAGGATCCCAAGGAACATTCCACCAGCTGGAGTGCAGAGGGAGGAGAGGACAGTGTTGACCACCGGGGGAGAGGGGATCAAGTTTACTCCAACCCCTAGACAAAAAAGAAGCACGTAACTCTTGAAGTGAGGAGGTCGCCCCACTGCACAGGTACTTTTCTTTGTTACCTGTAGATGGGCCTTCAAAATATTTCCGCTGAAGCTCTTAGTACAGTAAGAATTACCAAAAAGTCCTTCTACCTGTATTAGGCTTTTGGGGGGATGTAGGCAGGATGTAGGAAAGGGTAGCAACAAAACCATGGACACAAAAAAAATGACCAACTGGGTCGTTCTCGATGATGAGGAGTGCGTCTTAAAGTCCCTGTGGTGATCAGAATGAGACGCGGGCCTCCTTCTAAAGTTTGCACTTTAGAAGGAGGCGCTAAGAGCTAAGACGGGCTTTCTAGACCAGTTAACACTTCCCGTGTATCTCCCGGTTACATTTGACCAATTTTGGTTGCTGTTGGTTTGTTTTTGGCGCTGGCCAATGTTTCTGGCCCTCTGTTGGGAGTCTCGTGTTTAATAGCGGGCGAGGTCATTTTCGACCTCGCCCCAAGTTCCTCGGGTCCAGTGACCACGTTGATGGAATTGTCTGCAGGAGGTCCAAGGCTGTCCAGCCACCTCAAGCGTCCCCTTACACACGGCCCTTCCCCTGAACACCTTTTTCATCAAATGAGAGCGTTAAGGGGCGGAGCCTGTGACTTCTCTTTTATTTGTGTTGTGTTACCGCGGGTTCCATCCAATGCCAAGTTTTTAGAAGCAGAAGTATACAGCACTTAAGAAAATGGGGGACGGAATTACAACCCCAGCCCCCCCCGCCCCCCCCCCCATGTAGCAAGTCCACCTGATTATTCTCAATTATCTACAATGTAACCCTCTGAAGCTGCAGCAGCTATCTTGACCCCGCTCTCATTTCCTGTCTGAGCCCCTTCAGTCATCATCAATCCTCTCTCTTCCTGATCCGTACTGTCGTTGTCCCAACTCTCGTAGCTGTTATATGAAAGAACACACCCCGACATCCTTTTAGACCTGCATCCCTACTGGGTGCTGCGGAGTTAAGCTGTGCAGTCTGCCGATCAGTTGCTTGATTACACTATTAGAATGTAAACAAACATCTGATCAGCAGATTGCATAGCTTAACGTCTGTAGCACCCAGAAGCAAGCTGGGTTGCAAATCTAAAGTGATGCTGGAGATGCGTGTGTGTTCATATGACACTCGAGGAAGGCGGCTGTGACATTTATAGGAGCCTCCAAGCTCCTCCCACCAAACGTGATCTTGCTGTAGAGCAGAGATTAGCAGACAGACCCAATGATGACGTCATGGCTTGAAAAGGAAATTATTCAATTGAAAAACTGTATTTGCATGTTGATTGGGGCGGGGGGACGATCTCCCTGCCTGGGTCATCAAGCATCGGTCCTCGCACATGGGAGGAGAATGATGTGGTCAAGGGGGGCGGGGCGAATGATGCATGCTGTGTCCGTACCTGAAAGCACAGAGTAGTTTTATTTACTGTTGGTGGATAATGTAAGAGCTGAGCATATGCAGCTGCTTAGGTGGCATCATAGCTGATCAGCAGGTCATATAAAAATATTTGTGGCTCCGCCTACTGGTTGTAAGGACTTGTGAGGGTTGAGGAACCTCCCACCGGCTTCCTCCCCATCGGACAATTGGTCCCACTAAGCCGCTCCTCTTTGTCATGCAGCCAACCCCCTCACCAATGTCCTCCTATACAGAGCAGGACCAGCCGTCGGGCATTGTACGTTAGGATGTCAAGGGCCCGCCCACGTTACAGATGCGTAGAAGAGTGCCGGCCAGGGCCCAAGGGCAGAACCTAGAGGAGGAGCCCTAAATATGTTTAGCTCACTCTGCTTTCCCCTCCTAGTGATCCTAGAAATTAGGAGGCTGGGAGACTGCTGACTCACTGGTGGGCAGGGGGAGCTGAGCTGCTGAGTCACCACTGAGAGGAGGGAGCTGGGCTGCCTAGTCACTACTCAGAGAAGGGAGCTGGGCTGCCCATTCACTATTCGGAGAAGGAAGCAGGGCTGCTTAATCATGACTGGGAGAAGGGAGCTGGGCTGCCCAGTCACTACTCGGAGGAGGGAGCTGGGTTGCCCAGTCACTACTCAGAGGAGGGAGCTAGGCTGCCCAGGCTGTACTGGAAGGAGGGAGCTGGGCTGCCCAGTCACTACTTGGAGGAGGGAGCTGGGCTGCCCAGGCTGTACTGGAAGGAGGGAGCTGGGCTGCCCAGTCACTACTTGGAGGAGGGAGCTGGGCTGCCCAGTCACTGATCGGAGGAGGGAGCTGGGTTGCCCAGTCACTACTTGGAGGAGGGAGCTGGGCTGCCCAGTCACTGATCGGAGGAGGGAGCTGGGCTGCTTAATTACGACTGGGAGGAGAGAGCGTGGCAGCCCACGCCGTACTGGAAGGGGGGGGCTGGGTTGCCCAGTCACTACTGGAACGAGGGAGCTGGGCTGCCCAGGCCGTACTGGAAGGGGGGAGCTGGGTTGCCCAGTCACTACTTGGAGGAGGGAGCTGGGCTGTCCAGTCCCTACTCGGAGGAGGGAGCTGGGCTGTCCAGTCCCTACTCGGAGGAGGGAGCTGGGCTGTCCAGTCCCTACTCGGAGGAGGGAGCTGGGCTGCCCAGCCACTACTCAAAGGAGGGAGCTGGGCTGCTTAATTAAGACTGGGAGGAGAGAGCTGGGCAGCCCAGTCACTTCTGGAAGGAGGGAGCTGGGCTGCTTAATCACGACTGGGATGTGGGAGCTAAGCTGCTGGGTTACTGCTGGATGGGGGATGAGCATTCCCAGCAGCTCTCCCAGAGCTGCTGGGAGAACAACCTGAATGACTTCAGTTCTGTGAACTTTGAGGATGGATTGCTCCACAAGTTTTACACGCCATGTCTTGTGTTATTCTGTGCGTTAGGGCTCTGCAGCCATTTTGTAGCTATTGAGGAGGCCCTCTTCATTGCCATATCCGATAGAGCACTCTTAGTTGTAGGGTCTTGTCGACCACTATAATGACCTGCTCTGCCCCAGTGATGTAATAAGAGAAACATTGCACCCCCCTCCACGGCATTCCTCCTTTCCTGTAACACTTTTGACTGGTGGATGGAGTGCAGTAAACGGAAGGACGTGACTGGGGATGCCAGAAATCTGCTTTCAGTCATCGTGCAAGGCTTCCAGGAGAGACAGTGAGCCAAGTGGCACAACCCC
>NW_017306573.1:656036-677787 GCF_000935625.1 Nanorana parkeri
ATAAATTCTAGAAAAGGTTTTACAAAATCTCAAAGTTGACCTTTGTTACGATAAGCTGAACACAATCAGGTATGTCTACAAATACCAAAAAAAAAGGCGATAGATTTCTTTTGCGGAACAACGCAGATATTCGGTGCCAAATAAGTTTCTATTCCGTTTCAAGAAGTTGCGTTTACACGATTTTGTGATGTAAATAAAGCATGTCTTGACACAAAAGCGAAACGCGTTTTGCCTTCTTTGTACAACACTACGATGCCCGTGTTGGAAAGGCCGTTGTGTTCACCGTCGGCTTTTGGAGGAAGTTTGAACAAAAACTGTACAGCACTAAAAAAAAAAAACTCTCGGCAGGAGTAGCATAAACATAAATATATTATTGTGCAAAATACAGTGAAAATTATTACAAAACGACGAAATTCATGTGTGCGGGACTGAGGAAATTGAATCAAACCCCAAATAATCAATCAGAAGACAGTCCGTATTCTAAACAGCGAACTCATACAAGTGAAAAATAGAGAGTTCGTCGCACATTCCATAAAGTGAAAAAACATCAACTTCGTGCATCTGACTTTAGTGTTAAATAACCCTCAGCGTCCTCCTTACTCAAGCTCCCCTCAGTCGCACACGCTCATCTCAGATAGTCCAGTTGTCATAAAGTAGGGATGCACCGATACCGGTATTTTGGTACCGAGTACGAGCAGCGATAAAAAAAATTCGGTACTCGCCGATATCAATTACCGAGTAACGGAAGTCCCATTCAGGAAGCCAGGTGGCGTGTAATGACTCGCCACCTGACTTCCTAATTAGCCGGGCAGCGTGTAAAGACTCACCACCCGGCTTCCGGATTAACAAGAAATTCCCCTCTTACCTTTGTATGTCCAGCCTGTCACCTCCTGTCATGTCTCACAAGTGACGAGAGAGCATGGAGCCGCTTCCCGGCCAATCAGGAAGCCGGGCATCGTGTAATGACTCGCTGCCCGGCTTCCTGACACAGGAAGTACTCATGCTAGGCATCGGAGCATTTGGGCGAGTACGAGTACTCGCCCAAATACTCGGTATCGGTGCATCCCTATCATAAAGGATAGATCAAATTCCTCATTGTGCAGCAGGGACGTCCCGAGGCCTGGTGTCACCCGGAGCTGAGACCGGGTGACACCCCACAGTGACGTCAGTGCGCAGCCATCTAATTGACGCTTACCGGCAGCCATCTTAGTGTTAGAAGCCGGCAGAGAGAGGAGGGGACGTTCAGTATATACAGTTGTATTTCCAATAGTATGGACCCAGTGTGGGTCTGAAACTGTTTCTGGGATGGAGCACTTGGGAGAAACTTTGTCTGTTGGTGCTATAGAAGCCTGGATGAGCTTGGACCTTGCAGGAAGTCTGGTGTCTCACCTAGGGAATTCTGAGGTAAGTCTACTAACCAGCTAAGGTTCTACAATACCCCCTGTTACTGTAATCAGTTTAAAGGCCCTCTGCACTGTAAAGGTGGGAAGTGGTCATGATTCTGGAGTTCTGTACTGTCCTAGATGTCTGTAGCCCTCTTTCCCGTATTTGTTGCTGATGGAATAAAACCTTTAATATCCTTAAAGTGACCGACACCCAACTTACATTCACATCCTACAAAGTGGCTGAGGACTCATCACTGAGGTGAAATGTCAGCCCACCCATGAAATCCCCCACATGTTCCAAGAGGTCAGGTGGGTCCGGCAATGGTATTATGAACACACAGATTTGGCTAAAAAAGAGCAGGAAGCTTTATTACCAATGGCAGAAACAGTATGAAGACAACTGAACCCAGAGGATAGATAAATGGTATAGGGGTGATTGATTGCTTTCTTCCATGTTGCGGCCTGCAGGTAGGCAAGGGTTCTGAAAATCCTCAATGACTGACCACGAGACAGTCCACCAAACAACAAGAAGAGAACTGAAGTCTAGCTGAGGTTGGTAAGGTGAGGTGATCTTTTTAGCATGATTCGGAGTCAAGAGCCAGACAAGGCCAGGATCTATAGAGAAAGAAAAACCTTTGCTAACGCCCCCCCAGCCCAGATGGGCTGATCCCTTCTGGGTGTTTTTGATAAAATCAGCTGCTGGTAACATGGCCACTCAAGTACAGACAAGAGATTTAAATGTCATCAGCTTATTAGTGACTTGGGCATTTTGGGGAAAATGAGAGTAACACAGTGTTCAGTACCATCCCCCATTCTCTCCACACTGTTTTGGTTCATCACACCTCATTATCATCACATGGGGAGTTCTATCATGTGTTGCTGATATACAACTAACGCTGCTAAAGTGGAAGGATAACTTACCTGGATCCACTCAACCCACTGCAAAAAGGCACCAGATAGCCCAGCAGTAAGCACTGACCCAGAAAGACAGAGTACCGTCCTTGGGGTCAGCAAAGTCATAGCTGACTTCTCTGTGTCTTCATCTAGTTCTGCTGCAGGCTAAAAGGACTTTCTATGGGCTCAATGGAACAATTTCACATTAAATATTAGGAGTTTGCAGAGTGAATAATGGGGGACGTGTAACAAAAAAAAGGGAAAGTGAACGAATAACAAGGAGAATGAATAATATGATGAAATGTTATAAAATAACACAAAGGGAAAAGATGTCAAGAGCTAACCATCGTGATTGAACATCATGGATGTAAGTGTCAGTGCACTAACCGGATATCTCGTCCTGAGTAATGGTTCGGACATGTAAGGTTACTTTTAGCTATTTGTTCCAAATTACGGTACATCCTGGAAAACTTTGTGTCTGTTCTGAGGGACCGTAAAAAGACATGAAGCTGAGTGTTCCCACCTAAGAGTGAGTGGTCCCATCTAAAGGAGAGTGATATCAGCTAAGAGTGAGTGGTCCCATTTAAGAGTGAGTGGTGTCATCTAAGAGTGAGTGGTCCCATCTAAGAGTGAGTGGTCCCATTTAAGAGTGAGTGGTGTCATCTAATAGAGAGTGATCCCATCTAAGAGTGAATGTTGTCATCTAAGAGTGAGTGGCCCCATCTAAGAGTGAGTGGTGTCATCTACGAGTGAGTGGCCCCATCTAAGAGTGAGTGGTGTCATCTAAGAGAGAGTGGTCCCATGTAAGAGTGAGTGGTCCCATCTAAGAGTGAGTGGTCCCATCTAAGAGTGAGTGATCCCATCTACGAGTGAGTGGTGTCATCTAAGAGTGAGTGGTGTCATCTAAAAGTGAGTGGTCCCATCTAAGAGGGAGTGGTGTCATCTAAGAGAGCCAGAATTGGTCGTCCCCAATTAAAGAAGATTCATCAGTAAGAAGAAAACACATCACGTTGTCCGGGTAATACATTTTAAGTGCAGGTGCAAAACCAGCTCACCAATAACCCGTGGGCTCAAATTATGATGAAATATCGCGATATTGGAGATCAACACACACAGACACCAAATGTATGCTGTAGCTCGTCTGATTTATTATATTATTGCATCATCATTTATAGTGATAACATCTAAGATATGGAATTGGTATCAGATTCATTCATTGGTCAACTGCAGATGTCCGTTCTGACTTCATAGAGACTTTTCAGATATTTCATATCATAGGTTTTGTTGGTTGGAAAAGCCATGAATATCAATACTGATCGTGTCCCTCCAAATATCTCAGATGTCCAAAATTACAGAAGAATCACATGGCAAAAATCAGAAATAGGCCAAAAGGTAATATAGATAGATAGATAGATAGATAGATAGATAGATAGATAGATAGATAGCATTTTTCCAAAAGATTCTGCACATCAGATGACTTCCAATTCAAAATCAACATATCTTCAAAAGTTTACACAATGCACCTATTGCATATGGTATGAATCTTTTCTCTATGCTTTCCTCATTCCCGGCTGCATTTTCCTCCTCTGTGGGATCATTGCTGGTCTCTTCATGGGCGAGCTCCTAGGAGAAGACACAGTTGTGGTCAAACAAAGCAACATTGATCATTGTACACAAGCAGAGTTTCACTGGGGACAGAAAATGTCTCATTTTAGGTCACCTTGAGGAACATCATCATCATGTAGAAGGAATATGGCACAGAGGGAGGCCACAGACTGGAATCCTTTATTGAATAGCCAGCAGGAAGATTCTGATGTGTTCTGCACTATGGCACAGAACTTTCTCATCAACAAGTGGACCCAACTATAAGGAAGCATGAAGAGGGAACATATTCCTATCAAGAGTTCCCATCATTATCCTAGGTTAGATGCAGATAAGCGGATATTAGACTCATGTCCTCCTGGACGTGTGGAGGGCGGATTCAGAACTGGGACTATCTGCCTCAGGACTTCATATAGGGTCTGATCCCAACTGAGGTATGATCTTTCCACACCTTGGATCTTAATTGTTTCCATTGACGTGATATCTTCATCTGATCTGGACAAATTGGACAACTATGTCCCCTGGCCTCTATTGGAGACCATGTCACCAGACCATTCAAGTCAACAAAAGTCTTTTTATTTAGTAATTGAATGTATTTTATTGATGTTATTTACCTGGAAAACCGTCCCTGTGTGTGGGCACCAAAAACATGTGCTGGGTGCCGCCATCTTGGATGAGGTATCAGTAGCCCCAATATACACAGAGCTATCACTCACATAACATTGCACAGTATTCTATAGCTCCTCCAGCAGCTACAGAAAGGATTATGTAGAAGGATGAGGGGAGGGGTGGAGTAGCTGGGCCAGCACAGATATTAATAGGACACTCCCAGAAGAGGACATGACATACAAGGAGGTATGGGGCTGTACTAAGGATTTGACTCTTCCTGGGGTAGTCAGATTTTTCAGCAGATTTAAGGGAACATTACAAGTCAATAACAAATAATTTATAGAAAAAACACAGCAGGTCAGCATCTAAAATACTCAATATTGTCTGAGCTTTTACCGAGATATTGTACTTTGGTGACAGAGTCTCCTCAAAATGTGAAATTTTGACTTTTGGTTTGGTTGGAACTGTAAAGGGTTAGATATTGTGTCAGGTTTTTATTGTTGAAGAGATTCTCCCCTCACTTCCTGTCCTGTAATATGAACATGGTTTTATGATCATGGACATCTATGAGATGATGTGTAACCTGTGTAAACCTGAACTCCAACCACATATAAAGGACATATATTAAAGCAGCTCTGTAATGATCAATACATTATTAAATCAGTTGTGCTGCAGTGCAAGCAGCATGCTGATAGGAAGAGAGACAGAGAGATGAGCAAATCAGTCTTCTGCTTCTCCTTTCACTGTCCAGTCAGAGACTGGCAGAGGGACACGGAAGTTTTTCTAAACTACAGCAGAGAAAAATTAAGTTTTCAGCAACGGTGGGTAGGGCTGTGCTGTAGGGCAGAGCTGTTTGAATCTGGGCTGGATGGGCAGAGATACAAATTCTTTGGTAGGTAAAATACTCCCATATATGTGTTTCGTTATTTGTCCGGAGTTCAGCTCACACATACTTACTCAGGCCTGCAGAGAGACAAGGAGACCATCCCCAGAAAGAAAACCAGGAACAGGGACTTCTTCAAGGTGAACATCTTTGGTCTCTGTCGATGATTTGTATTCATGGAAAGAAAAAGAAGACAGATTGAAACCTGTGACTCAGTGAGGTGAATGAGATCTAATGAAGAATGAGATGGAGGATTCACCACTATAGAAAAGTCACATGAGGGGCCCTATGTACACATCAAATAATTGTTCCAATACAATAAAAGGTCCAACGTTTGTTTGCTCTGAACCATCACAAAAGATCACGTACACTCGGCACCCATCATGGATTGGCTAGAAAAATTCCAGACCTCAGTGGATCCGGTCACACATGGATACAACTCTGATTATAAGGGGTCTCAGTCTATCTTGTTCCTCTACCCCACCACCACCGGTCCTTAGGTGACACTGGAGTTTGTGTTATTGACAAGGGATCACAGGAATCACCCGGGTCAACCTGGGACATCACCAATACCTCCCTTATCACCCGGGATAAACCTGGGACATCACCAAAACTTCCCTTATCACACGGGTCAACCTGGGACATCACCAATACCCCCCTTATCAAACGGGTCAACCTGGGACATCACCAATACCCCCCTATCACACGGGTCAACCTGAGACATACCAATACCCCCCCTTATCACACGGGTCCACCTGGAACATCACCAATACCCCCCTTACAATACCCGACTTTATCACACCGGGTCAACCTGGGACATCACCAATTCCCCCCTTATCCCCCGGGTCAACCTGGGACATCAACAATACCCCCTCTTATCACCCGGGTCAACCTGCTTGATCACCAATAACCCCCCTTATCACCCAGGTCAAACTGGAACATCACCAATACCCCCCATATCACCAGTGTCAACCGCTTATCACCCAGGTCAAACTGGAACATCACCAATACCCCCCATATCACAAGTGTCAACCGCTTGTCACCCGGGTCAACCTAGGACATCACTAATACCCCCTTATATCACCCGGGTCAACCTGGGACATCACCAATACCCCCTTCATCACCCGGGTCAACCTGGGACATCACCAACACCCCCCTTATCACCCGGGTCAACCTGGAACATCAATAATACCCCTCTTATAACCCGGGTCAACCTGCTTGATCACCAATACCCCCTTATCACCCGGGTGACACCTGAGTTTGTGTTATTGACAAGGGTTCACAGGAACCGAAGTTCCATTCTGCATTGTCTTTGGTTATCGGAGATTTCTATCCTAAGTGGGAAATCCTCTCACCTTACTTGGGCTACCCGTTCTGTTCAACATTGCTAAAGGGTGTTACACTGGACTGAATTAAGAGTTTCTATAGGATTTATATTGTGTGAAAGAGAAGAGAGCCCTGATAATGGTCTCCAGGATTTTTATGGTTTCAGGTTTTGTAGCAAAAGAATGAGACTATTATCTTAAAATAATTGATTTCTGTAAGAAATATAACATATGAATACTATCTGTCTACTATACTATTTCCTAATAAGGGCATGAATATATGAAATGACAGTATGTGTTGTGCATTAGCATATGTAGTATTATTTGAGTTATTGATAGTGGAATTCATTGAAAGTGTTTTAGGTTTTACTATGAGCTGAAGGGGAATATCCCATCCCCCTCCTCTACTGGTCAACTGGTAACAAACAGATTCAAAACGTTCTATATGTGTTATATAGATCTGCTCTGTACTAGCATTGTACTCTAACTTCTGGACACACATCTGGACACGCAAAACTGACTCATGCCAATAACTTTATTTTCTACTATACCCCTTTTATCATCATTATTTATATTTTGTTTAGTTGACTTATCCTGTAATCATTTGGTGTCATATTTTAGATTTGCATGCACCTACAGAAGTAAATGTTATCAATGTGTGCTATTCACCCTTAATTCTACCTTATCAAACTGTAGGGAGTGCTAGAAAAAGTGTCTAACAATGAGCAGGCAGATAGACTTTTTTTTCTTTCTTAACAAGTAATTAACTATGTAATACATACAATAGCTGCCTTCATACTTGATTAGTCAAACTTGGTACCTTCTGTTTTCAATTGTGTAAATCAATTTCAATTTTTAAATTAATTTTGGAACATAAACCATTTATGTGAGGAAATTGATATTAGTAACCTTGTCATCATTTAGGTTCAGCATAAAACAATGAAAAAAACAAGAGAGAGAGCGCTACTACCTAGAGAAAACTTGTATTGAATGTAGGGATGCACAGATACTTTTCGAGTACCAGTGCAGATACTTGGCATTTTCATGAGAACTACCAGGGTTGCAGCGGTTGCAGCCGCAACCTGGCTCTGGCACTCCACCACTGTCCTGAAATCATTAGTCTGTATTGTTTTAGAAAAACTGTCACATGACAATAAACAAAAATGTATCAGTACTCGTACTTGTAAGTACTCGGCAAGTACCAGTACTTGTACTCGCAAAAACTGGTATCTGTACATCACTTTATTTATATTTATAAAAACAAAATCGTACATTAAAACAGAGATTTACAAATCCCAGGAGCTCCGTATGATCCTTACAAATGACAGCTGCCTCCTAATTTCTGAATTTTTCTCTAGTGTAGTCTTGGAGCTCAAAAGTATCGGTACATGTACTCACACTTGTACCGAGTACTGTACTTGGTATCTGTGCAACCCTAATTGAATGGCATCTATTCATAAGAGAAAGAACAAATGTGTGTAACTTACGGTTGGAAGTCTGCAAATGTGTCAAGGATGGTGAAGCAGTGACCGGTAGAGTATCGACAAGACGTCTGAGTGGGTGGATGCTGTGCACAGACGGGCTCGCTGTATCGTGACATAAAACAATGAAGTAATTTAAGCTTCTCATGAAAGATGTCCACCCAGGTTGCTTTCCTTTGCCCATAAAGAATGATAATAGCAATAATAATAATATAACGATGTTCCAGCATTTACTTACTGTGTAGTTCAGTTAGTGCCGAGGTTATGGACAGCTGGAGGTCTTCAAGTGAAGGTGTACTCTACAAGGCACGGAGTTGGTTTATATAATAAAGGAGAGTGAGTCAGGTAATCCGAGGTTATATTTAATGTTTGATGTGCAAGTCACATCTTTCTCAATTACGTTTAACTGATATCATATGTATTCATTAAAATATTTACCTGCTATGCCTCGAGGTGGGACAAATATAATCACCCCATAAGCAATGTGATTAACTCCTGATCTCCTAACTAGACAACTAACTGAAATAGATTTAAGAGGAATTCCAGCCAAAACTTTTGTTTTGTTTTGTAGAACATGGAGTCCGTTTGGGCAGTTGTTTACTCCTGCCTAGGTGTTCGGTCAGTTTCCCCTAAAAGGAAATTCTATGGGAAGAACTATGAAGGGTTCTCTTGCCAATTTTTTTTTTAATGTGCAGGCTCCCATTGTGTTTTCTGAGTGTGGAGGAAAGGGAGCTAGGTCTCCAACCCATTTATCTGCACATATGGACTCTCACCCAGGAAACAGTTCACTCTGCTCATCTCAGGAGGCTTCATTCAATGTCTTCTGGTAGTCCACTTTTTGTGACTACTCTCTTGAGTACCAGACCTGAGAGTTATACTCTCCACTCTTAGACTGACCACTTTTGTGAATTTTGTAAATTTTGTCCTAACCTCCATCCCTTAACAAGCATTTGCTGCACTTCCCACTAGACAAACATCACTGCATGCTCAGATACCATTACTGAAGACCTCTCAAACGAGAAATAAGAGTCTTCTAAAGTTTCCCACATTATCTGACATCGCAGGTTGTGCATGGTCCCTCACCACTTTCCACACTGAAGTGGAAACTCCAGGATGCGTCTAATTGTGTCATGTCAGACTGAGATGGGTGATATTCCTCCTCCACCAACCAGTACCCTTTGTCTTGAAATGGGGCATGGTTTCCTCCAACCAAAAATCAGAACCTCTTTTGCTATAATATAGCAATTGCTTGAAAGATCCTTTTGGACCAGATGATTTTATAAAGATCACTACTTATTATCCTCTAATATATACTGCTCACGTTTTTTTTTAGGAATTATTGAAATCTTATGTCTTATTAATTTGATGAGTGGATTTTTTCATTTTTTACACGAACACTGGATGATTTTGTCACTTTCTATATGGACATTTCTGAGAATTTTTTATTATTATGGACTATTAGTTTTTGGTTTTTTTTACACTACTTGGCTACATTGTTTTTTATGTTCTAGTGTGATTTTGTTCTATTTTTAATATTTATTATTAGCACAATTCATTTAGGTTTATTTATTTGCATTTTTAGATTGGATTAATAGCGCGGTGTATCATTATTCACCTATAATATAGCAGAAGAAATGGGACCAGACTTTGTAAGGATCCTTTCCAAAAGTTGAATTTGTGTACAGTCATTTGTGATAAAAATGAGAAATACTGTTTAAGTAAAAAAAGCAAAATACAACACAGAATGGTGAAATAAACACACAGATTCGGCTAGAAAGAGCAGGAAGCGTTACAACCAATTGGTAGGCAGGGGTTCTGAAAATCCTGAAGGACTTACTATGACACAGTCCACCAAGCAAAGGGCTGGCATGGAAGAGAAGGTGAGTCCAACTTTCTGGTAAAATACAGAGTCAATAAACAGACAAGGTCAGGATCTATGGAAGACGTAATAAGTACACAGAAATTCAGGAACTTGGGTGCACAGAACTTTAGGTGAACAGCAGAATTTTATATTAAATTCCTGAAGTCTGGTAGTTGATTATACTGAATATGCTGGTAGACCATCCAGTGCAGAAACAATGCCCATGCTTTGTGCTATTAGCGGATACTGATATAGTCACAGTGTCAATAGTTCTAGTTGAGACTGGTGGTATCACGTGAGGCTCTGCCTCAAGCTCTAAGTCCAGCATTCTACAAACCTTGAAACTGGAAGGCTTAAACATTTGGAAAATGACAACCATGAATGATGCATAAAGAATGCTCAAACTGCAGAATCTGCATGTGTGACTTGTATGGGAGCAATTTCTCCCACACCAACATCCTGATCCATACAACTTGCAGCTCCAGGTGTCTGCTCACATCCTAAAATCATTGACCTTACATGCCATGGGAGCACAAATGGTGAGCACAATTCTCCTAGACAGGCTCTGCCTTGATTCCTGTTAGTCAGTGAAGCCACCATTACACCTGATGCTTCTAGATATGCTCAAGGAGCCAGAGTAGGCGTGCTGGAACTCAGCCAAGGAAGCTGTACTCATGGTTTACATTCTACATGGCCCCCAGATTTTGGAGATCCTGATGAGCAGAGAAGACAAGACAGATGGAAAGAACAATGTGGGGCCTTCTAATAAGTTGACCATTGGGACGGGCGTCACTGAAACTCCCCTTCTGAAAATTGTATTTGCTTGGCTTGCTTCAGTTCAGGGACAGCCAATCAATCATAATTTTCAGGAGGAGGTCAGTAATAGCAGTCCCTTGTATTTCTCTCTTCTTTAAAGTTCCCCATTGTTTATTATTCTCACCTATTATTTGTATCTGGAGTCATGCCCTCACGCACCGTTTTCAGCTGAAGCATATGAAGTTGATTGTAACTATTTATTTCATTCAATATTTGATCATTGGAGCAGTGTGTGTTGATTCTTGAATAAAAACCATGTTGATTAAATTCAGTTCCCACCAATACACCATTTTTACCCTGATCACACGTGGACTAATGAGTCCAGATGAATAAACAGGAGGGGAAAGGGTCTTTCAGTAAGAATATTATAAATGTTTTAGGGAGGAAGGGCCAAGGTGTTGTTCTGGATTGCAGAACATTTATATACTGTACAAGTGCAATTTCTGATCCAGTAGCATGCTCTTTCTCGTAAAAATCTTGACAATGCCACGTTTGTTGGTAACGTTTGAGTATTGCCTTCATGGGTTATCCATAGTTTAGGTGTCCCATTACAGTATAATCTTCATTGGTTATCAAAAGTTCAGATGTCCCTTGAGAGTATAGTCTTCATTGGTTACTCACAGTTCAGATGTCCATTTCTTACAGAATCCAGATACTGCGGAACAAAGATGAAGCTGCATGTACTTGGAACTCAACTTGAAGACCAAATCACAGGGTCCATTACACACATTACACTGTTACATTTTCAGACCATGTGACCTATGTCTTCCTAAAATTCAAGTGGTATCCCACCATAGCAGCCACCAACATGTTCTTCTCTAATGGCATCTACTTACAGACAAAATTGTTGTTCATCTGGATCTAAAATCTGAGATTGTACAAACACAATATTTTACTTACTGAATGACAGTAATAAACCATCACATCAACTGTCATGGAGTTCGATGGACTGACTGTCTCACAAGGGGCAACAGTAGACTAATAGACAGGACAGGTGCTAGAGCTGTGTAGGTGATCAGACCGAGTAATTGGCAGACCGTGGCAGAGTCAGCAGAATGATATTCGGATCAGGCACGACAAACTGATCCTAAACCGGTCCAGGTTGCAGACAGATCACGGACTGACAGAGGGGATTTAAGGATCTCCTTAAAATTATTTCCCACAATAGACTCTCGCTTATAGGCAGATACAGTGCACATTAGACTCACATCATCCAGTCTTATCTAGAACTATAGACACTGTGATTACATTAAGATCTGCTTAGATTTCATTAGCCTTAGCACAGGCCTTGTTTTTGCATTGATTGATCTGCCAGGATATATTGTATACACAATTCACGGGCCGAATAAAGCGAACATAAAATTCTACTGTTCTGCTGACTCCTGAGGTTTCCGTGTCCCCAAATTCCTAAATTTCTGTGTTCCTGTTTCTTCTTCCATAGATCCTGACCTTGTCTGGTCCTATTCTCTGTACCTTGCCAAGAAGATTGCCGCCTCCCCTTATCAACCTCAGCTAGACTTCAGTTCTCTTGTTGTTCTTTGCTTGGTGGACTGCCTCATGGTCAGTCACCAAGCATGTTCAAAACCCTTGCCTGCCTGCAGGCTGCCACATGGATGACAAAATCAATCAACCAACCGTTACATCTAGGTCCATGTGGGTACATTCTTCTTCAGATGGTTTCTCTGTGATTGGTAATAATGCTTCCTCCTCTTCCTATCTGAATCTGTGTTCATAATTCCAATCTGTAGGGTCATTCACTTTCTATCATTATAATTCCATTTCTAACACAAATGTCTGGACACAAATTCACTATTCTGTAAAGGATAACTGAACGTTTGGCCCCATTTCAGCCACCAGATTATAGCAACAGAGGTTCTGTTTTCTTATTGAAGGAAACTATTCCTAACTGAAAAGAAAGGACGCTGACTAGCAGAGGAGGAGGTCATTCTGCAGAGGAGGTCTGAGGAGTATCACCCATCTCTGTGTGACATGAGAGAATAAGACCCTCCATAGAGTTCCCTGATTAGAGGAGAAATGGTTGAGGGACTGAGCACATTCTGGTATTTCAGGTAACCTGGGAAGCTTTAGAAGACTCTTGCTTCTTGTTCCTGAACATGTAGTGAAATCTGTGCAGGGGGAAGTACAGTAATTGCTCGTTAATGGATAAAGTTGGGTCAGAATTAAAAGTGTGTGACAACCATACAAACTGGCCAGTCTGAGAGAGGACGGCTCATAGGTCTGTCTACCAGGAGAGAAGTAGAGGACTACCAGAACATGATGAAAAAGGCCTCCTAAGATGAGCAGTGTGATCTCTTATTATGTCTGCAGAGGGATGAGGTAATGTCCCAGCTCCCCAACATTCAGAGAACCCAACAAAAGCTCTATTAAAAAACACTTTGCCAATAGAACCTCTCATATGTATTCCCTGAGGATTTCCTTTTATAGGTGAAACTGACCGAACACCTAGACAGGAGTAAACAACTGCCCAAACGGACTCCATGTTCTATAAAACAAAACAAAAGTTTTGGCTCGAATTCCACTTAAATCTATTTTAGATTAAAACCGTCCAGTTAGGCGATCAGGAGGTAATCACACTGCTTATGGGGTGCTGATATTTGTCCCACCTGGAGGCATAGCAGGTAAATATTTTAATGAATACATATGATATCAGTTGCGTGTTATTGAGAAAGATGTGACTTGTACATCAAACATTAAATATAACCTCGGATTACCTGACTCACTCTCCTTTATTATATAAACCAACTCCGTGCCTTGTAGAGTAAACCTTCACTTGAAGACCTCCAGCTATCCATAACCTTGGCACTAACTGAACTACACGGTAAGTATATGCTGCAACATTGTTATATTATTATTATTGCTATTATCATTCTTTAGGAGTAAAGGAAAGAAAACCTTGGTGTTCATCTCTTATGAGAAGCTTCAATTACTCCACTGTGTCCAGTTGAACCTAAATCTACACATGTGGAATCTTGAAGGCTCTCTGGGTTGTGTTGTGTTGGCAGGATAAAGTTTAGGCAGCTCTGATTCAAATGGTTTTTCAATAGAAAAAAAGTCATGATCTTGATGAAGCCTGAAAGAACTAAATGTTCTGATGCATTGAATGTATTCTCTGTTGTGTGAAGAATTCAATAAGAATGTCTTCTTTAACCTAAAATAGCACAATGCTTCTTGTTGTCCTGATTAAGTGAGATCTAGATCTCTGAAGATCCCTCACAGCATGTAGTGAGGGGCCGTACTACGAGGCTCTTGGTGAGCTGATCAGTGGTCCTTTGTTAGACGTTATCTCTAGAATTTATTAAACTTTGTAGAAGTACTGTTAAGGATGAAAAACACTCAAATATAACATTTCCTTTGGTACCTGCGTAAAAAAAAAATCATAAATATGTTAAATAGCAAATGATTACAGAATGAGCAAAATAAAACAAAATATAAAGAATTACAAAATAAAAGGTATAGTAGTAGAGAAGAAAGTTATTGGCATGAGTCAGTTTTGCGTGTCCAGATGTGTGTCCAGAAGTTAGAGTACAATGCTAGTACAGAGCAGATCTATATAGCACATTGAGGCAGTATTGAATCCATTTGTTAACAGTTGACCAGTAGAGGAGGGGGATGGGATGTTCCCTTTCAGCTCATAGTAAAATCTAAAACACTTTCAATGAATTCCACTATCAATAATAACCTAAATAACACAACATATTGTAATCCAGTGATACAACACATACTGTCCTTTCATATATTCATGCCCTTATTAGGGAATAGTATAGTAGACAGATAGTAGTCATATGTTATATTCCTTACAGTAATCAGTTATTATAAGGTAATGGTCTCATTCTCCTGCTCTCCAAACCTTGAATAAATTAAATCCTGGAGACCATTATCTGGGGGTCTCTTCTCATTCATACAATATAAACCCTATAGAAACTGTTAGTTCCGTCCAGTGTAACATCCTTTAGCAATGCTTGAACAGAACGGGTAGCCCAAGTAAGGTGAGAGGTTTTCACACTTAGGATAGAAAGTTCTGATAAACAAAGACAATGGAGATAGGAACTTTGGTTCCTGTGACCCCTTGTCAATAACACAAACCGGGTGATAAGGGGGGTATTGGTGATCAAGCAGGCTGACCCAAGTGACAAGGGGGGGAGTATTGGTGATCTCCCAGGTTTACCCGGGTGATGGGGGGGGAGGGGTATTGGTGATGTCCCAGGTTGACCCGGGTGCTAGGGAGGGGGTATTGCCGATGTGCCTGGTTGAGCTGGGTGATAAGGGGGTGTATTGGTGATGTCCTAGGTTGACCCGGGTGATTCCTGTGAACCCTCATCAATAACACAATCTCCAGTGCCACCTAAGGACCGGTGGTGGTGGGATAGAGGAACAAGATAGACTGAGACCCCTTATAATCAGAGTTGCATCCATGTGTGACCGGATCCAGTGAGGTCTGGAATGTGTCCAGCCAATCCATGACGGGTGCCAAGTGTACATGATCGTTTGTGATGGTTTACAGCAAACAAACGTCGGCCCTTTTATTGTATTGGAACAATCATTTGATGTGTACATAGGGCCCCTCATGTGACTTTTCTATAGAGGTGAATCCTCCATCTCATTCTTCATTAGATCTCATTCACCTCACTGAGTCACAGTTTTCATTTTGTCTTCTTTTTCTTTCCATGAATACAAATCATCGACAGAGACCAAAGATGTTCACCTTGAAGAAGTCCCTGTTCCTGGTTTTCTTTCTGGGGATGGTCTCCTTATCTCTCTGCGAGCAAGAGTAAGTATGTGTGAGCTGAACTCCGGGCAAATAACTAAACACATATATGGGAGTATTTTACCTACCAAAGAATTTGTATCTCTGCCCATCCAGCCCAGATTCAAACAGCTCTGCCCTACAGCACAGCCCTACCTGACAGGGCAAGAGACCTGATTTTTCTGTGTTGCAGTTCAGTAACACTTACAGGTCTTTTTCCTCCCCTAACTGCACAGTGAAAGAAGAAGCAGAAGACTGATGAGGTCATCTCTCTGTTCCCCTGCTCTCTCCATCTATAAGCATGCAGCTTGCACCTCAGTACAACTGATTTAATTCTGTATTAATGATTAC
Organism: Nanorana parkeri; assembly: GCF_000935625.1. Classification (NCBI taxonomy): domain Eukaryota; kingdom Metazoa; phylum Chordata; class Amphibia; order Anura; family Dicroglossidae; genus Nanorana; species Nanorana parkeri. Next base: position 672,009 of record NW_017306573.1, read on the forward strand.
AGAGCTGCAATAATGTACGTCGTTTAGATGCAGCTGGAGTTCAGGTTTATGGTGGACTCCAGTGAAATGAAAACATTTTACGCAGGTTACACTTCATCTCATCGATGGCTATAATTTCAAAAATACTTTTATATAACTAGAGCAGGAAGTGAGGGGTAAGTGTGTGTGTGTGTGTCCCGCGGACAACAATAAAAACCTGACAGAATTGTTAACCCTTCCCTGCCACCAACCAAACCAAAAGTCAAAATTTCATCTCGATATCCCCTTTTGAGGAGATCCTGTCTCCGAAATATTCTAAGTAAAAACACAGAAATATAAAGTATTTCAGATGCTTACTTATTTTCCTTGACACTGATGTCCATCTTGGCAAGATCAGGTGAAGATATCATGTCAAGGAAAACAAGAAAACAATTGAGATCTCAGATTTGGAACGGGGGGACTCTGATGTGAAAGGTGGCTTGTGACATGAAGGCAGGAGGGGTTTCTAATATGTAAGGACGTGGCTCTGATGTAAAAGGGGGCTCCTAGTGTGAACGGGGGGGCTCTGATGTGAAGGGTGGCTTGTGACGTGAAGGCAGGAGGGGTTTCTAATATGTAAGGACGTGGCTCTGATGTAAAAGGGGGCAGGGCCGGCCTTAGGGGTGTGCGAGCAGTGCGGCCGCACAGGGCGCCATGGCAACAAGGGCGCCGTGCGGCCGACACAGTTCGTCCTCGGGGAGACGTGGGGACTCCTCTGATGTGAAAGGAGAGGGCTCTTGATGTGAAGGCAGCTCCTAATCTAACGGGATGCTCGCAATGTAAATGGGGACTCTGTTGTAAAGGCAGGATTCTGATGTTAAAAGGGGGGCTCTGATGTGAAGGAGGACCCCATTTTTTTATGTGTATTTGCATGGGATCTTCTTTGAAAATCCATACCAGACCCCTCTCTGGGAAAAAGGGTCTGGTATGGATGTTGGAGGAGCCACATTCCACTTTTGATATATTTTACTTATACATTTTTTACATTTTAGACTAGGGTGCCTCAAAATTGTAGATACTTATAAAGGGTGCAGTTACCTAGGATAAGGTGATGGGAGATCTTTATCAGATTATTTTGACACCCCCTCTTCATGCTTCCTTATAATCAAGTCCACTTGTTGATGGGAAAGTTCTGTGCCATAGCGCAGAACACATCAGAATCTTCCTGCTGGCTATTCAATAAAGGATTCCAGGTGGCCTCCCTCTGTGCCATATTCCTTCTACACGCTGATGTGGTCATAGAATAGTTGTTCAACATAACCTAAAATTACACATTTTTTGGTTCCAATGAAACCCTGCTTGTGTACAATGATCAATGTTTCTTTGTTTGACCAGAACTGTGTCTTCTCCTAGGAGCAACGCCGAGAAAGAAACCACCAAGGTTGTTACAGGGGAGGAAAATACAGCCGGAAATGTAGAAAACGGAGAGGAAGCTAAAGTGGCAAAGGAAATCCTTGACTACTACAAAAATCTCGAAGATTGTTTCTCTGTTGGCAAATGTTGAATTGGAAGTCATCTGATGTGCAGAATCATCTGGTTAAATGCATAACATATGTCTAATAAAAAGAAAAACTTAGTGTATGCAGTAGTTCCTTGAACCTACTTCAATGTAGGGGCAACCAATTCTTACTCTTAGATGGGACCACTCAATCTTAGATGGGACCACTCACTTTTAGATGGGGCCACTCACTCTTAGATGGGGCCACTCACTCTTAGATGACGCCACTCACCCTTAGATGGGACCACTCACTCTTAGTGTAACGTTCCTCCCGGCCGTGCCGAGTCACGTGTGCGTTCCAGCGTGGACCGCAGCCTATTTAAACTGAACCCAAACGATTCACGGTGTTCACTATTGGGTTTCTCATGCCCCAACACCCTGGAACCTCGTTCTCCAAACAGAGTGCTCGCCAGGATCAAACTGAGGACTACCCTGAGACTGGAAGAAGTGACTCCCGTCATCTCTGATCCACACCAAAAGCGCAAGTACCTTAGCCTATAGGGGTCTCACATGCATTGGACTACCTCCTAGACGTTTACAGCGTTACTAATTGTATGCATGTAAGACTGAACTGCCTACCACCTACCGTATGTGAGCATATATGCATATGTGTATCTATGGACTACCTATATCCATAAGTACTGGGAGTTGTGGGAACTGATACCTGTTCGCCAACCACTGAATTAGTCCAGCAGGTCTTAAGCCACATCACCTGAAGAAACACCTTGTGATTCCATCCGGGCTCAGGGTCTGAGACCTCCGTCTCCATACCAATCCCTAATTTTCTCTATTACGGCTCATGATGCAAGAACCCCAAACTCTCCACCTATGATTGAGAGTGACGCCTGGGGTTCGTGACTGAGCGCCGTATAGAGTCCTTTCCCGGGTTACCTAGCTCCCGCAGTTGTGATCCTACTCACCTCCTACTAACCACCAGCGGGCTGTGACACTTAGATGACGCCACTCACCCTTAGGTGACGCCATTCAGCCTCATGTCTTTATACAAACAGATACAAGTAACCTTACATGGCCAAACCAAGACGAGATACTTGGTTAGCACACTCAAACTTACATCTGTGTTGTTCAATCACGATGGTGAGCTCATGACTTCTATCAGCTAAAACATTGATCCTCGTCACTGAGAGAAAGTCATTTTAACCTGCAGCAGAACTAGATGAAAACACAGAGAAGTCAGCTACGACTTAGGTTGCACTGGCCCAAGGATGGTACTCTGTCTTTTTTTCTGGGTCGGTGCTTACTGCCTGGTTATCTGGCACCATATTTCAGTGAGTTGAGTAGATCCAGGTAGGTTGTCCTTCCACATTACCAGCAATAGTTGTTATCAGCAACACCTGGAAGGGATCATCCTGTAATGATAATGAGGTCTGACAAGCCCAAACAGTGTGGAGAGAATTTGGGGATGGTACTGAACACCATGTCATGTTCATTTTTCCCAAAATGCCTGAGTCAGTGCCTTGTCTTCACTGCTCATCAGGATCTCCAAAATCCGGGGGCCATGTAGAATGTAAACCATGACCACAGCTTCCTTGGCTGAGTTCCAGCACGCCTACTCTGGCTCCTTGAGCCTATTTGGAAGCCATCAGGTGTAATGGTGGCTTCACTGACAAACAGGAATCAAGGCAGAGCCTGTCTAGGATAATTGTGGTCATCATCTGCTCCCATTGGATGTAAGGTCAATGTTTTTACGATGAGACACCTGGAGCTGCATGTTGTATGGATCAGGATGTTAGTGTGGGAGATATTGCTCATGGGTTAATTTATCCCATACAAGCCACACATGCAGATACTGCAGTTTCAGCAATCTTCATATATCACACATTGTTGTCATTTTCCAATTGTTTAAGCCTTCGGGATCAAGGTTTGTAGAATGCTGGACTTAGAGCTTGAGGCAGAGCCTCACGTGATACCACCAGTCTCCACTAGAACTATTGACACTGTGATTATATCAGTATTCGCTAATAGCACACAGCATGGGCATTGTTTCTGCATTGGATGGTCTACCAGCATATAATCAACTACCAGACTTCAGTAAGCTAACATCAAATTCTGCTGTTCACCTAAAGTTCTGTGTACCCAAGTTCCTGAATTTCTGTGTACTTATTACATCTTCCATAGATCCTGACCTTGTCGGGTTATTGACTCTGTATTTTACCAGGAAGTTGGGCTCACCTTCTCTTCCATATTAGCCCTTTGCTTGGTGGACTTTGTCATGGTCAGTCACTGAGGATGTTCAGAACCCTTGCCTGCCTACAGGCTTTTCGTAGGAAACCCTGCAGGCCTCAACATGGATGAAGAAAGCAACCACCATCTAGGACCCTGTGGGTGCATTTCTCTTCATATTGTTTCTACCATTGGTTATAACGCTTCCTGCTCTTTCTAGCCGAATCTGTGTGTTTATTTCACCATTCTGTGTTGTATTTTGCTTTTTTTACTTAAACAGTATTTCTCATTTTTATCACAAATGACTGTACACAAATTCACCATTTTGTAAAGGATCCTTACAAAGTTTGGTCCCATTTCGCCTGCTATACAGGTGAAACTCGAATAATTAGAATATCGTGCAAAAATTCATTTATTTCACTAATGCAACTTAAAAGGTGAAACTAATATATGAGAGAGACTCATTACATGCAAAGCAAGATAGTTCAAGCCGTGATTTGTCATCATTGTGATGATTATGGCTTACAGCTCATGAAAACCACAAGAACCCCAAATCCACAATCTCAGAAAATGAGAATATTGTGAAAAGGTGCAATATTCTAGGCTCAAAGTGTCCCACTCTAATCAGCTAATTAAGCCATAAGACCTGCAAAGGGTTCCTGAGCCTTTAAATGGTCTCTCGGTCTGGTTCAGTAGGAATCACAATCCTGGGAAAGACTGCTGACCTGACAGTTGTGCAGAAAACCATCATTGACACCCTCCATAAGGAGGGAAAGCCTGAAAAGGTAATTGCAAAAGAAGTTGGATGTTCCCAAAGTGCTGTATCAAAGCACATTAATAGAAAGTTATGTGGAAGGGAAAAGTGTGGAAGAAAAAGGTGCGCAAGCAGCAGGGATGAGCGCAGCAAAATGTATACATACTTACATTTTGGGACAAAATGTAAGTATGTGACATACAAAGGTGGCGAGTCTGAGAGTGGAGAGTATAACTCTCAGGTCTGGTACTCAAGAGATAAGTCACAAAAAGTGGACTACCAGAAGAAATTGAATGAAGCCTCCTGAGATGAGCAGAGTGAACTGTTTCCTTTGTGAGAACTGGTCCATATGTGCAGATAAATGGGGTGCATAACTAGCTCCCTTTCCTCCACACTCAGAAAACCCAATGGGAGCCGGCACATTTTAAAAATACTTTGGCAGGAGAACCCCTCATAGTTCTTCCCATAGAATTTGCTTTTAGGGGAAACTGACCGAACACCTAGACCGGAGTAGACAACTGCCCAAACGGACTCCATGTTCTACAAAACAAAATAAACGTTTTCATATACAATACAAACCCTATAGAAACTAGGGATGCACCGAGATATCGACCGCCGAAACATATCGGCTGAAAATTGAATTTTTGGCTAAATGCCTAAAGTGCCATTTTTCTGCCGATACAGCAGCGCGTCCCTGCTTTCTTTCCTTCCCCACTGGACGCTGCTCTGTGTCCCAGCGGGGAGGAGAGAAAGCGTGACAGCCGGCCAAGCGCTGTCAGAGGAGAGCGTTGTGAGCAGCCGGCGTCTCTTCCCACACCGCTCAGCCTCCTGTCACAGTCCGGCAGAGCGTTGTGTGGGCGGAGACAGCCCGCGCTGTCACAGGAGGCTGAGCTCTCCTCCCCGCACCGCTCGCTCAGCTTCCTGTGACAACGTGGTAGAGAGGAGAGCCAATGCAAACACTCAGTGATCACTGAGTGTTTGTAGATAATTGAGAACATGGTTACTATATCCTCAATTATGAATGAATGGGAAGTGATCTACATCACATCTACATCACTTCCTGTTCATTCATGATTGTAGTTATAGTAATCACACTCTGTCCTCATGTTATCAATGATCAGGAACACTCAGTATAGAGGATTCCTGTTCAATGATAACAGGGGATACAGAAAAAGAGATTGAGGACTCTGTGTTCTCAATCTCTTTTTCTTTTTTAAAAGGGAAATATCAGGGGTCTGTGTAGACCCCCAATATTTCCCCGAAGCCCCTAAAATTAAGTATAAAATACAAATATTTAATAAAAAATGTATTAATAAATAAAAATTAAA
>NW_017306573.1:678105-692006 GCF_000935625.1 Nanorana parkeri
ATAAAAATTAAAAAAATGATAAAAAATAAATTAAAAAATTAAAATAAAAAATGTGAAAAAACTAAACTAAAAAAAAATTTTTTGTTTCAGTTTTAAAATTTCCATTTCGGTGCACCTCTAATAGAAACTGTTAGTTCAGTCCAGTGTAACATACTTTACCAATGCTTGGGAAGGATGGGTAGCCCAAGTAAGGTGAGGTGTTTTCCCACTTAGGATAGAAAGCTCTGATAACCAAAGACAATGCAGAATGGAATTTCGGTTTCTGTGAACCCTTGCCAATAACGCACCTAAGTGATAAGGAAGGGGGTATTAGTGATGTCCCAGGTTGACACGGGTAATAAGGGGGGTATTAGTGATGTCCCAGGTTGACCCAAGTGATAAGGAAGGGGGTATTAGTGAAGTCCCAGGTTGACACGGGTGATAAGGGGGGGTATTAGTGATGTCCCAGTTTGACCCGGGTGATAAGGGGGGTATTAGTGATGTCCCAGGTTGACCCATGTGATAAGGGAGGTACTGGCGATGTCCTAGGTTGACCCGGGTGATAAGGGGGGGTATTAGTGATGTCCCAGGTTGACCCATGTGATAAGGGAGGTACTGGCGATGTCCTAGGTTGACCCGGGTGATAAGGGGGGGTATTAGTGATGTCCCAGGTTGACCCATGTGATAAGGGAGGTACTGGCGATGTCCTAGGTTGACCCGGGTGATAAGGGGGGGTATTAGTGATGTCCCAGGTTGACCCATGTGATAAGGGAGGTACTGGCGATGTCCTAGGTTGACCCGGGTGATAAGGGGGGGTATTAGTGATGTCCCAGGTTGACCCATGTGATAAGGGAGGTACTGGCGATGTCCTAGGTTGACCCGGGTGATAAGGGGGGGTATTAGTGATGTCCCAGGTTGACCCATGTGATAAGGGAGGTACTGGCGATGTCCTAGGTTGACCCGGGTGATAAGGGGGGGTATTAGTGATGTCCCAGGTTGACCCATGTGATAAGGGAGGTACTGGCGATGTCCTAGGTTGACCCGGGTGATAAGGGGGGGTATTAGTGATGTCCCAGGTTGACCCATGTGATAAGGGAGGTACTGGCGATGTCCTAGGTTGACCCGGGTGATAAGGGGGGGTATTAGTGATGTCCCAGGTTGACCCATGTGATAAGGGAGGTACTGGCGATGTCCTAGGTTGACCCGGGTGATAAGGGGGGGTATTAGTGATGTCCCAGGTTGACCCATGTGATAAGGGAGGTACTGGCGATGTCCTAGGTTGACCCGGGTGATAAGGGGGGGTATTAGTGATGTCCCAGGTTGACCCATGTGATAAGGGAGGTACTGGCGATGTCCTAGGTTGACCCGGGTGATAAGGGGGGGTATTAGTGATGTCCCAGGTTGACCCATGTGATAAGGGAGGTACTGGCGATGTCCTAGGTTGACCCGGGTGATAAGGGGGGGTATTAGTGATGTCCCAGGTTGACCCATGTGATAAGGGAGGTACTGGCGATGTCCTAGGTTGACCCGGGTGATAAGGGGGGGTATTAGTGATGTCCCAGGTTGACCCATGTGATAAGGGAGGTACTGGCGATGTCCTAGGTTGACCCGGGTGATAAGGGGGGGTATTAGTGATGTCCCAGGTTGACCCATGTGATAAGGGAGGTACTGGCGATGTCCTAGGTTGACCCGGGTGATAAGGGGGGGTATTAGTGATGTCCCAGGTTGACCCATGTGATAAGGGAGGTACTGGCGATGTCCTAGGTTGACCCGGGTGATAAGGGGGGGTATTAGTGATGTCCCAGGTTGACCCATGTGATAAGGGAGGTACTGGCGATGTCCTAGGTTGACCCGGGTGATAAGGGGGGGTATTAGTGATGTCCCAGGTTGACCCATGTGATAAGGGAGGTACTGGCGATGTCCTAGGTTGACCCGGGTGATAAGGGGGGGTATTAGTGATGTCCCAGGTTGACCCATGTGATAAGGGAGGTACTGGCGATGTCCTAGGTTGACCCGGGTGATAAGGGGGGGTATTAGTGATGTCCCAGGTTGACCCATGTGATAAGGGAGGTACTGGCGATGTCCTAGGTTGACCCGGGTGATAAGGGGGGGTATTAGTGATGTCCCAGGTTGACCCATGTGATAAGGGAGGTACTGGCGATGTCCTAGGTTGACCCGGGTGATAAGGGGGGGTATTAGTGATGTCCCAGGTTGACCCATGTGATAAGGGAGGTACTGGCGATGTCCTAGGTTGACCCGGGTGATAAGGGGGGGTATTAGTGATGTCCCAGGTTGACCCATGTGATAAGGGAGGTACTGGCGATGTCCTAGGTTGACCCGGGTGATAAGGGGGGGTATTAGTGATGTCCCAGGTTGACCCATGTGATAAGGGAGGTACTGGCGATGTCCTAGGTTGACCCGGGTGATAAGGGGGGGTATTAGTGATGTCCCAGGTTGACCCATGTGATAAGGGAGGTACTGGCGATGTCCTAGGTTGACCCGGGTGATAAGGGGGGGTATTAGTGATGTCCCAGGTTGACCCATGTGATAAGGGAGGTACTGGCGATGTCCTAGGTTGACCCGTGTGGTAAGGGAGGTACTGGTGATGTCCTAGGTTGACCCGTGTGATAAGGGAGGTACCTAGGAGGTACTGGTGATGTCCTAGGTTGACCCGTGTGATAAGGGAAGTACTGGTGATGTCCTAGGTTGACCCGTGTGATAAGGGAGGTACTGGTGATGTCCTAGGTTGACCCATGTGATAAGGGAGGTACTGGTGATGTCCTAGGTTGACCCGTGTGATAAGGGAGGTACTGGTGATGTCCTAGGTTGACCAGTGTGATAAGGGAGGTACTGGTGATATCCTAGGTTGACCCGTGTGATAAGGGAGGTACTGGTGATGTCCTAGGTTGACCCAGGTGATAAGGGAGGTACTGGTGATGTCCTAGGTTGACCCAGGTGATAAGGGAGGTATTAGTGATGTCCCAGAGACTGACTCAGTGTTCTCTGTACAGCACTGTGGTATATGTCAGAGCTATATAAATGTATAATAATAGTGTGTGACTGTGGGGGGACATTAGAGTGTAAGCTCCTCGGGTGCAGAGACTGATGTGACTGGTTCAGTTATTTTCTGTACATCACTATGGATTATGTCAGAGCTATATGCAGTAACTGTATGATAGAACTGTGTAAGCTTATCTAGGGCAGAAATCGATATAGACGGCCAGTGATCTCTATACCGCACTGCTGGACATTTAGCAGTAACCTCCTCGGGGGTGGGGACTTGTGTCAGTGCAGTCTACTGAAAAACAGCCATCAGTTTCCAGCTTCGAATTGGCTGGTGAGCAATGACTGAGCAAAAAAGAAGCAATAACCCCACAGCCAATCAGAAACCCTGAAAAAGGGACGGCCCTCCAGATTAGAACACAAAGAACCTAAGAGGAGACCATACCTTTGCAAAAAATATCAAACGGGAGTCCAGATAGAAAAGCATTTTATTGGTCTTTGGACACCCCAACCACCCGAATCGTAATTTATTCCTGCGGACTAGTATGAGTCTTCTGATGCTTCATAAGTGTCCATTTCAGTGTGAAGCTCCGGCCACAATCTGAACACTGGAACGGTTTCTCACCGGTGTGAATTCGGCGATGTTTGTCCAGGTTGGATTTGTGCGAGAAGCTTTTCCCGCAATCCGAGCAACAGTACGGCTTCTCCCCAGTGTGAACGCGTTCGTGCTTCATCAGGTTGGCCTTCTGAGTGAAACGTTTCCCGCAGTGTGAGCACGGGAATGGCTTCTCCCCGGTGTGGGTCCGGATGTGCTTCACCAGCGTCATTTTGTCCTTGAAGCTTTTGCCGCACTCGGTACATGGGAAGGGGCGCTCGCCGGTGTGGCCCTTCCGGTGCTTAATGAGAAAAGACATCCGCGTGAAGCTCTTCCCACACTCTGGGCAGGCGAAGGGGCTTTGGCTGGCGTGCATTCTCTGGTGATCCGCAAGGTAGGAGCGGCGGGTGAAACGCTTCCCGCACTCGTGGCACAAAAAAGTTTTCTCGGCCCCGTGAACCACTTGATGGTCAACGAGACTGGAACGGCGAGTAAAGCGCTTGTCGCAGTCGGGGCAGGAAAATGGCTTCTCGCCCGTGTGAGATCTTTGGTGCTCCGCCAGGATGGATTTGAGTGTAAAGCGCTTGCCGCACTCTGAGCAGGAATATGGACGTTCACCGGTATGTATGCGCAGGTGCTCAACCAGGGACGACCTCAACGTGAAGGACTTTCCACATTCTGAACATGAAAACGGTCTTTCCTGCCGGTGAAACTTTGCGTGCTTTACCAGATTGGACCGCTGAGCAAAACACTTCCCGCACTCGGGGCACAAAAACGGCTTTTCCCCGGAATGAGTCCTCTGGTGTATGATGAGACCCGAGTTATAGGCAAAACATTTCCCACACTCAGAGCACGAGAGGGGCTTTGAGCTTGTGATGTTCCTCAGCATATTGTTGACATTCCGAGAATGGGAACCCTCATTCTCCGACCCAGGAAATATCTCATCACCTCTGTGAGAAGACTCCTCGATATTAGGGGAATCCCCTGATCCAACCAGTCGTGGAGGAATCTCTGGGATAACAGGGCTTTCTCCTTCTTCTGGGATATCGTCACCTTCTAACTCATAATCTGAATAGGTTTTTACAACGTTGTATCCATCTGCAAGTGACAGAAAAGACATTTGTAATAGTGGACACCAGAGATGGTAGCAATGACGGAAGAGGTAGGTGCAGTGTGAAGGAACATTAGAGATTAAGCATTGTGGAAGACTCCAGAGATGGTGCAGTGTGGATGACACAGGAGATGGTGCAGTGTGAAGGACACAGGAGATGGTGCAGTGTGAAGGACACAGGAGATGGTGCAGTGTGAAGGACACAGGAGATGGTGCAGTGTGAAGGACACAGGAGATGGTGCAGTGTGAAGGACACAGGAGATGGTGCAGTGTGAAGGACACAGGAGATGGTGCAGTGTGAAGGACACAGGAGATGGTGCAGTGTGAAGGACACAGGAGATGGTGCAGTGTGAAGGACACAGGAGATGGTGCAGTGTGAAGGACACAGGAGATGGTGCAGTGTGAAGGACACAGGAGATGGTGCAGTGTGAAGGACACAGGAGATGGTGCAGTGTGAAGGACACGGGAGATGGTGCAGTGTGAAGGACACGGGAGATGGTGCAGTGTGAAGGACACGGGAGATGGTGCAGTGTGAAGGACACGGGAGATGGTGCAGTGTGAAGGACACGGGAGATGGTGCAGTGTGAAGGACACGGGAGATGTTGCAGTGTGAAGGACACGGGAGATGGTGCAGTGTGAAGGACACGGGAGATGGTGCAGTGTGAAGGACACGGGAGATGGTGCAGTGTGAAGGACACAGGAGATGGTGCAGTGTGAAGGACACAGGAGATGGTGAAGTATGAAGGCCACGAGAGATGGTGAAGTGTGGAGGACACCAGAGATGGTGAAGCGTGGAGGATACGGGAGATGAGGCAGTGTGGAGGACACCAGAGATGGTGAAGTATGAAGGACACGGGAGATGGTGAATTATGAAGGACAGGGGAGATGGTGAAGTATGAAGGACACAGGAGATGGTGAAGTATGAAGGACACAGGAGATGAGGCAGTGTGGAGGACACCAGAGATGGTGAAGTATGAAAGGCACGAGAGATAGTGAAGTATGGAGGACACAGGAGATGTTGAAGTGTGGAGGACACGGGAGATGGTGTAGTATGAGGGACAACAGAGATGGTGAAGTGTGGAGGACTCCAGAGATGGTGAAGTGTGGAGGACACGGGAGATGGTGAAGTATGAAGGACACGAGAGATAGTGAAGTATGGAGGACACAGGAGATGTTGAAGTGTGGAGGACACGGGAGATGGTGTAGTATGAGGGACAACAGAGATGGTGAAGTGTGGAGGACTCCAGAGATGGTGAAGTGTGGAGGACACGGGAGATGGTGAAGTATGAAGGACACGAGAGATAGTGAAGTATGGAGGACACAGGAGATGGTGAAGTATGAAGGACACAGCAGATGGTGAAGTATGGAGGACACGGCAGATGGTGAAGTATGGAGGACACAGGAGATGAGGTAGTTTGGAAAACACCAGAGATGGTGAAGTATGGAGGACACAGGAGATGATGTAGTTTGGAAAACACCAGAGATGGTGAAGTGTGGAGGACACCAGAGATGGTGAAGTGTGGAGGACACCAGAGATGGTGAAGTATGAAGGACACGGGAGATGGTGAAGTATGAAGGACACGGGAGATGTTGACGTATGGAGGAGACAGGAGATGAGGTAGTTTGGAAAACACCAGAGATGGTGAAGTGTGGAGGACACCAGAGATGGTGAAGTGTGGAGGACACCAGAGATGGTGAAGTATGAAGGACAAAGGAGATGGTGAAGTCTGAAGGACACAGGAGATGGTGAAGTATGGAGGACACGGGAGATGGTGTAGGGTTGAGCACTATAAAGGTTTTCTGTATTTAGTGTTTATTCCTCACCTGTACTGATCTCTACCAACGTTTCCTCCTCCTTACACGGCTCATCATACAGCACATACATCTCCTCCTCCTCTTCTTCTTCTTCTTCTTCTTCTTCTTCTTTGACTTCAACTTTGAAAGCAATTACATCTTCTGCCTGAGATGATGTCAAATATAGAGAAAATATAACACACATTCACAGAATCCACACGGCTTTTCTACAGAACAGTGTGTGAGACCCTTCGTGTAACCAACCTGATCGTGGTGAGGGTTGCTGTGATCTTCCTCAGTAGAATCCTGGGAATACAGAGGACGAGTCTGAGGGATCTCCTGATGTTCCTGTGTGGAATCCCGGGAATACAGAGGACGGGCCTGAGGGATCTCATGATGTTCCTTTGTGGAATCCTGGGAATACAGAGGACGGGGACATCTCTCTGGGGTATTTCTGTTCCTGGATCCATCTGTAGGAAACACACACACTGACTGAATACATTGTTTCTATGTCTTTATATCAGAGGATGTGTGTATCTAGGGGGATCCTCAATACTCAAGAAATGAAAGTCTCCTCTTACCCGGTGATGTGAGGGGCGGCCGGTTCTCCATGGTAACGTCCCTGTAGAGATCCCGGTGTCCTTCTAGATACTCCCACTCCTCCATGGAGAAATAGACAGAGACATCCTGACACCTTATAGGAACCTGACACACACAATGATACAGTCACCACCCAGACACATCCCTTGTCTGTTCCTGGACCATGTCCCAGAATTCCCGGCACCGCTCACCTCTCCTGTCAGCAGCTCGATGATCTTCTGGGTGACTTCTAGGATCTTCTTGTCATTTCTCTCAGATGCCAGGGAAGGAGGTGGAGGCACTGTGATGGTTACCTGATCACCAGACTTCACAGGAGGAAACCTCTGTATTGAAACAAGAAAAGTGATGTCATGTGACCTCCCAGAATCCTCCTCACCTCTCCGGTCAGGTCTGTGTCTTATTACTAGAGATAAGAGTGATGTCATGTGACCTCCCAGAATCCTCCTCACCTCTCCGGTCAGCAGGTAGATGATCTCCATTGTGAGGTTTAATATCTTCTCAGTCATGTGACTCCAATCCTTCATCCTTATGACCTCCATGATCTACCAAGGTCAGGTTTTTGGAAGAAAGTTGGCTCCTTCACAACTGGACTTTCATCACAACTTTATCGACCTGGAAATATCCTAAACATGGAAAAAAATAATAACATTTACTATAAAGAGCGTAACAAAAAATTTGGCTTCAGAAAGTTGAGTGTCACCTTGAGATCCCTCCCCGAGGATCTGGGACCAAAAATTCCTCTCGGTCCAACAATAGAACCACGGCACTCCAACAGGTAACCTGAGGAGCTGTGTAGTGCAGGGAGGGCGAGTGTCATTGGATGGGGGAAGGTCCATCAAGAGAACCTGTCACAGTTCTCTCTTTATCACATAGCAACCCCTTTCTACATGATGACCTCTTCTTTCCTCCATACACAACTGATGTTCTCAGACCTTCGTACAGACCCCTCCATTGACCACGCATATGGCTATTCATACTAGGTCACCTCTAAGGGGTCGCTTTTAAGTCTCGTGTGTCGCCCATCCCCTGGATTTAATGACCTGAACGTCCATGTGCCACCCTTCTGAAACCGGCGTGAGGACCAGGCATTCCGCCTTTCCTGATCAGCCTCCTTGTGAAGCCGCTGGATCAGAATGGTGCCCAGGCAGCTAGCATTTTCAGAAGGAGCTCGGCCATGGAACCCACCCGTATTTCCTTCATTATGTCCCAGCACAGCAGATTGGTGGAGGAACCAAAGGAAACTGGACAGGACCAGAAAATGGCTACTGGAGGAGAAGATGGGACCGGTTATATGGACTCTCTCAGCTCTCAAGGACCTTAATGGAGAGGTCCCTCTGTCACTGCCAGAACCCCAATGATGGCGCACACATTCTCCACCTCTCATTGGGGGTCTATAATTTCTGGGTGGAGTTGGGAATACAGATAGGAGAACCTTCGGAGTACACAGGCCCGGGATCCCGGACAGAGGAGCCAAAGTAGTCATCACGACCATTTCAGCCTCAAAGCCTAAGGGAGAATTCTGGACCCCCCCACCTTTAATTTTTATCCATGAAGTCCAATCATTTTCCAAGTGTCTGTCATCTACAGGTGCCCCCTCGCCCCACTTCTTCAAGGGTAATTCCCATCTTGCTGACCCCCAGCAACATTTGGACTCACCGGACTCAAGCGGTAACCGACACAATCCTGAGGCCCTTAGAAATTCCCGGAGAGCTGAGAGTAGCTCAGCGTCCTCCGACCAGCATTCACTGAGCGGTCAGAAAAGGTGAAAGAGAGTCTCAGCCCCTCCTACTTCCTGAATATTCATCAGTTGTCATTAATATTCCTTATCCCTTCATTATTGTCTGCTAATAGGCCCCCAATGCCATAAATAGAGTAGAGGAAGATGATGTAGCCCTCACCTACTGCTACTTCCCCTTAAGATAAGTACAAGGCGGAAGTAACTGTCACCATACGGTCACTTCCGGAAACCTGGGATCGCTCTATCTCTGCTATTGAAGATTCGGCTCCTCCCACTGAGCGCTGCTCAAGAGCAAAGCCAAGCCCCGCCTTTCATATATGTTGGAGTCTCCGCCCGTCTCGAAGGCAGTGGGCTGTCCATATAAGGAAAGCGTGACGTCACCATGTTGGCCGCTCTAGTGAACACTAGAGGAGAAATGGGAGCTCAGCCGTGCGGGGGTTAAAGAGAAGCCATTTTTCCGAAGTCCCTGATATCCAACTACAGTTCCCAGAATGATTTGCTGGAATCCTTACTTATTATTTCCTGTTGGAGACCAGAAGAGGAGCAGCTTTGTTACTGGAATGAGAGGCTCCTGCAAGACTGGTAATATTATTTCTGTATCATTATTATTGACCTTTTATTATTGATAATTATTATTATTTTTATTATAATTATATTAATACACCTCCCCCCCCCCTCCACCCTTTCCCCATAGTAATAACAATGATCCATCTCTAGTTGTAATAATAGTCAATCATATTTTAT
Organism: Nanorana parkeri; assembly: GCF_000935625.1. Classification (NCBI taxonomy): domain Eukaryota; kingdom Metazoa; phylum Chordata; class Amphibia; order Anura; family Dicroglossidae; genus Nanorana; species Nanorana parkeri. The sequence continues at coordinate 687,670 of NW_017306573.1, forward strand.
CATTCATTATTCACATTACTCCGACATATTCCGTGGCACTGTATGGAGAATTCTTTAGGTGTTGTTGTTTACTTTTCAAACAGATTTAGGTCAATCTGCGTCCACACTGAGACCACCCGTCCCGAAACTTCTTTGTGATCAGTAGACTCCTCCAAGAGAAACCGTGTGACCAACATGACTGATCTGCTGAGGATGGATAACGATGGAGGCCATAAGACCGAGAAGATATTTAACATTACTATGGAGATCATCACAATGCTGACCGGAGAGGTGAGGAGGATTCTGGGAGGTCACATGACATCACTCTTATCCCTATTCATAATAAACAGACCTGACCGGAGAGGTGAGGCGGATTCTATAAGGTCACATGACATCATTTTGATGTCTAAAAATAAAACACAGACCTGACCGGAGAGGTGAGGAGGATTCTGGGAGGTCACATGACATCACTCTTATCTCTATTCATAAGACACAGAGCTGACTGGGGAGGAGTTTAGGAGGACCATGGTGTCAAGAACCTCTTTGTTGATCTCCACGTTTGCTGTTTTTGATGCGTCCAAGTCATTCAAAATGCTCATCTTTGTGTCTTTCATTTGGTAGGACTGTACAGTGGTGAAGAAGGCATCTGGAGAAAATGTGGAGCCGAACAGTTGTCCCCAAGTTTCAGGAGACAAATCCAAGAACCACGAAGAGAAGATCCTTGGAGTCACCAACAAGATCATTGAGCTGCTGACGGGAGAGGTGAGCGGTGCCGGAAATTCTGGGACATGATCCAGGAACAGACCAGGGATGTGTCTGGATGGTGACTGTATCATTGTGTGTGTCAGGTTCCTATAAGGTCTCAGGATGTCTCTGTCTATTTCTCCACACAGGAGACGGAGTACTCAGAAGAAGAAGAGGATTGGGAAAGTGAGGACGAGGAGGAGACTCCACCTATTCCCAAATCACCGGGTAAGAGGAGAGAGCAGTTTGGAGGGTCCACCTAGATCCCCATCATCTGATACACACATAGAAACAATGTATTCAGTCAGTGTGTGTGTTTCCTACAGATGGATCCAGTAAGAGGAACCCACCAGAGAGATGTCCCCGTCCTCTGTATTCCCGGGATTCCACACAGGAACATCAGAAGAACCCTCATCGTTTTCAGGTTGGTGTAACTGGGGCCTTCATAGCACATTGGGATTTTGGCAACAGTGGTGACAATGCCGTTCTTTTCATTAAATCTTTAGGCAGAAAACCCGAAAGAAATTAATATTATTGTTAAAGAAGAAGAAGAGGAGGAGGAGGAGATTGCAACGCCTCTTATGCTGAAGGAACAGGAAACAGGTGAGCAATAAACACTGGAATGATAAGATTCAGAGACTCCATCTCTACAACAATCTTAGGAGCCATCAGCTTTCCTGGACTCCCTCTCTTAACCTTATGTTGTACAGGCAATGGAGATCAGAATGGGTTGTACGGGCAATGGAGATCAGAATGGGTTGTACGGGCAATGGAGATCAGAATGGGTTGTATTGGCAATGTAGAGCAGAATGGGTTGTATTGGCAATGTAGAGCAGAATGGGTTGTATGGGCAATGTAGAGCAGAATGGATTGTATTGGCAATGTAGGTTGTATTGGCAATGGAGATCAGAATGGGTTGTACCGGCAATGTAGATCAGAATGGGTTGTACCGGCAATGTAGGTCAGAATGGCTTGTACGGGCAATGTCGGTCACAATGGGTTGTACGGGCAATGTAGATCGGAATGGGTTATCTTATTGGGGTAGTGTGTGCCATTCAGTCAACAAAATCTCACTGAGAGCTTGGAAAATGTTGTTGTTTTAGGCTACCTGTTGATGTAAGTGGCCACTTGGAGATTTAGAACTTTGGTCTGAGAGTTTTGACGTTTAGACGTGATACATTCGGGTAGGCAAATTGGATTTGATCATCCGAATGTCCTATACCTTAACTCAGCTATCAACAAGACAAAGCAAGGCCACAGACAGGCAAGTTTTCATGTTTTGCAAGGAAAATTTGACAAATAAAAGTTTTGAACTTAAAATTCAGTCTTTTGATTCTTAGTCTTGGCCAACTCAATAGCCAGCCAATGAGTGCTTCATAGAGGCAACCAAAATGACTAAACCTTCACGGCACTGGAGAGCAAATCTATATTCACAGGTCACCGTTACCATATGTGGGCTCAAACTTGTGTTTAGGCAGAAATGTGTTTCAAATAGGTCCCATGTGAGAAGGTCAGGTTGAGGGACCTTGCCATAATCCTACTAAAGGAAGGCAATGAGCAAAGGGCCTACATATGCACAATACTAATGTTGCTATGATCTACTACCTGAGGACTTGCATCATTTTTCAAAAAGGCTTAATCATTAGTATAAGTCAGGCTATACAGTCATCCACATCCCCAAGTGACGGTTGAGTCCAGAAGGTGTGGGGTGGCTTTCTTCATTCAGTCAATGACAAAATATTTCTCTAATCCCTGAGAACGGGCTGCCTGAAGGTGCCCCTATAGACATTAGAACGTTACCTGATCTTGCCAAATATGGCCAGATTGGGAGAATGTCATCAAACTGGGCATCTGTTAACACCAATGTGCCACCTCAGAAAGAACAATGAAGTGGGGGTCTGATCGAGGACAGGGGGATATCTCACCACAGTTTATTCACGGTGAGTCACCTAGCCGGCCTGTGACCATCCTAAACAATGTGACAGATCCCTAGTTACAGGTAGACAGTGAAATTTTCGGTATAAGCAATGTGACCATCTCTTTTATTTCACCACCAGACTGTGACATGGAGGACAACGAGCTTGCAGAAGACTCCCCAGAAGAACCCTCTAACCCCGAAGAATGGTTTTCCGACAGTGGTGATGCCGCCACTCCGGACACAGCCTACAGCGGTGACAAGATATTTCCTTGCTACCGGTGTACTAAATGTTTCACCCGGAAGTCAAGCCTTGTCCGTCACCAGAGAATTCACACGGGTGAAAAGCCCTTTCCCTGCTCCGAGTGTCACAAACGCTTCACGCGCAAAGCGACTCTTCTGGAGCACATGAGGGTTCACACGGGTGGGAAGCCATTTGTGTGCGCGGAATGCGGAGAAGGCTTCGGGCAGAATTCTGAACTCATCACCCACAAGAAGACACACGCTGACGACAGGCCACTTTCGTGCGCGGACTGCGGGAAATGTTTCCAGCAGAAGTCCGATCTTGCCATCCACCGGAGGGTCCACCGAGCCAAGACCACTTTTACATGCTCCGAATGCGGCAAAGGCTTCATCCAAAAGTCAGTGCTCATCATCCACCGAAGAACTCACACGGGCGAGAGGCCATATTCCTGCAAAGAGTGTGGCAAAAGTTTCACACAGAAGTCGGACCTGGTGGTCCACCAGAGAACCCACACCGGGGAACGGCCCTTTACGTGTGTTGAGTGCGGGAAGAGCTTCACACAGAAGTCGACATTGGTTATCCATCAAAGGATCCACCGGGGGGAAAAACCGTTTATTTGCGGGGAGTGCGGAAGACGATTTACTCAGAAGTCCACCCTGGTGACCCACCAGAAACTTCACACCCCACTGAAACTTTTACACTGCTTTTCCAGGAATCCACAGTAGGTGATGGGGTGGCATAAAATCACTTTTGAATCAACAGGTACAAGTGGTGTTGAGGAGGATGCTCTCCAATCCAAGAGGACCTTCAAAGTGAGCTGTTGACCTTTCAACCTGAGCCAGGTGAGGTAGTTTGGACGTTTTATATGGATGCCTCCTGAAGCTCTGCCAGGGCCATTTGATTGATGGGAGAAGCAAACCAAGATCACACCAGAATCTACCAGTTGAAAGAACTTGGAGCCAGCCACTAAGATCTCAAGCACATCTAGGAACCACCCACAAGGACCTCAACCACCCATGAAGACCTTGAGTACCAACCCAGAAGGTCTGCTTCTCTTCCCTAGCTTGCGATCCCTGTGTAAATAAGTGGACAGGAAATGAACAGACCAATATATATCCGGTATCAAAACTTTGACCTTTGACTTTGAGTGAAAGTTGGGTTTTTCCACGTGAAGGAGTCAGATTTTGGCCATCGTTTTCCTACCAGTCAGCTGGAATCTGATTGAGCAACCCACATTACTTTTTATAGATGAGACCCACATGTAACTTTTTTTTAATGAAGTATTTTCAAAGTGTTAGTTTGAGTCTACTCAGAATTGATTTTTAACCTTCTGGTGGAAACAGAAACTTGTTCGGCCCCACAGCCGACAGAGCCAAATGAGAGTCTCGATCTTCCTGTTACGTTCCATACATGACAACATATAAGGGAAGAACGAGATCCTCTCTAAGTGGCTGT
>NW_017306573.1:692084-724110 GCF_000935625.1 Nanorana parkeri
CGGTTGGGAAAAAGATTGTGGGGGAGGGGGGGGGGGGGGGAGGGGCTTGGATTTCAGGAACGGTAAGTCCGTAGTGGTTTGAATGCCTGAACAAGAGATACCCTGGTGCCAGCACGCAAACCTAAAACATTACATTGCAGTGAGCCAACGTCTAACTTGCTTAGAATGTATTTGCATTAGAGTCTACTACCACTTTATTGTACCAACCCTGTTGCATGTCCTGTATCTGTTGTAGTGTGTAGTACAAGGTGCTTGCAGAAGAACAAAAGGGAACCATTAATTTAATAAACTATTTTTAAACCTATGTTAAGTTCTAAGCATATATGGTTGGTGGGGGGATGACTGTAAGAGCATTGATGCGGCCTTGATCACAATGGCTACCTTCTAACTTGGCCCATGGCGGAAGGTTTCCTGTAGGCCAAACAAATGTTACCCTGTTTGTCCCTTCCTACCATTTTTGTATGATCAAAAACAGTATAAGGTTCACATAAAAGACAAAAAAACAACAGTATCCATCTCTTTATACATTCATACATCAAGCAACTGGCCAAATACTTGCCTTCAGTTTCCACAGAAATGTTATAGTGTGGTATGTCTTTGGCTTAATGAAAACCAGGTGAGGTCCACCCACCTGAATGTAGGTTTTGTGCTTTCCTACATTGCCTGAAACCTACATTGTACCTGGCTGGGTGTCATTTTTAACTTCTTACGTACCCTCATAACATAAATTTAGGTTAGACTCAACATTTTGAATGTACGGGAAACACAAGTCAACTTCCTCTTCTGTAACCCTAACCTGAGCCTAACTGGTAAATCTAGTCTCTAAATCACAACATAAGTCCTATACCTAGCCGCTAACCCAAAACACCGAACTGTGGCCTCCAACAGCTTAAATTCTAATCCTAGTCTCCATGTCACAGCCTGACTCCTAAACCTAACCTCTAACTCACATGCTAAGTCCGAACCCTAGCCTCTAGCTCTAGCTTAGTTTCTAACCTACAACCTAACTCTTAACTGTAGCACTTAACTAAACCAAACAGTAGTCCTAAACCCAACCTAACTCCTAACCCTAGCTGTGTACTCCGCTTAACTCCTAATCCAAGATGCGTAGTCGACCTAACCCTAGCCTCACACTCAGCCTAAACCCTAAACTCGCATTCAACCCAACTTCTTACCCTAATCTTGTACTCAGCCTAACACCTAACCCAATGTGCATACTCAACCTAACGCTAGCCTTGCACTTAGCCTGACGACTAACCCTAACCTTGAACTCAGCTCAACTCCTAACCTTAGTCTTGTACTCAGCCTAACTCCTAACCCTAATCGTGTACTCAATTTAAACCAAAGGTGCTACTCGACCTAACCCTCACCTCACACTCAGCCCAACTCCTAACCCTAGTCTTGCACTCAGCCTATCTCCTAACAATAGCCTCAACCTCAGCCTAAGTCCTAACCCCGCACTCAGCCCAACTCCTAACCTTAACCTTGCACTCTGCCTAACCCTAGCCTCCTACTCAGCATAAATCCCACCCTAGTCTCATACTCAGCCTAACTCCCAAACCATTCTTTAACTCACAACCCAACTCTAACCTCAAACCATGCAATACTTTCACACCTAAAATTTCAGTCAACAAAACTGTGTTGTGATATTTCAATGTCAGAATGTTTGGACCTAATGTACATCTGGCGCTTTGTGAATTGCCTGAACAGGACTATGTGGAGGGGACCTCTTTGTCGGCACAAATGGCAGATCACAAATTTGCCTCTCTTTTCATACCAACTATAAACAGAGGAACACCCTTGAAAGAAGATGCATGACTAATCATACATTGTATATATTTATTTTAAGTCATGCCACTCCAAACTATGCCATACCAAAACTTGAATAGTTGGGTCAAAAAAACCTCCGGCTCCGGTGACGTAAACATTCTTTAAATATCTTCCTATATCTCGCCAGGCAAACCCAAAAACACATTAGGAACATTATCTAAAAGGGCTTGTTGACCAGAAACTATTCATTCCAAATTGTGGAAGAGTTGGGTTTTTTTGTTGACTGGCTTTAAAAAAATAAAACATCAATAGAAAACATTAAAAAAAACATTGAAACTTTATTATATACACAGTAAAAAAAAACAGAAACATTTAACTGGCGATACACGAGCATCATACAAATGTTTTATGGCCAAAAGTTTGTGGCCACCTGACCATCACACTAAAGCTTGTTGGACATCCCATTCCAAATCCACGGATGTTAATATGGAGTTGTGTCCCCCTCCCCCCTTTCCCCCAGCTATAACAGGCTTCACTTTATGCTGTCTGTGGAAATGTTTGCCCTTTGAGCCAAAAGACCATTTGTGAGGTCAGGTACTGGTCGGATGTGAAGACCCGACTCACGATCGGAATTCCAATTTCTCTTGAGGATGTTCAGTAGGGTTAAGGTCAGGGCTCTATGCAGGCCACTGGATTTTCTCCATACCAGACTCATCAAACCCTGTTTTTATAGTGCTAACTTTGTGCACAGGGGCGCCGGCATGCTGGGACACAAGGTTGGAAGCGCACAACTCCCCAAAATTTCTTTGTATGCTGCAGAACCCTTCATTGGACACACCTGAACTCCATCATTTGGAAAAGTGACCACATAGTGTCGGCCATATAGTGTCTCTTGACTTCTATGGTATAGCTGGTGAACCGCTCTATCTTACAGGGCCTTGAATTTAAAAAACATGTTCAGAATCACAGTCTATATACAAATACATATGATACAGTCTGCCGAACAAAGACAGGGTACATATGGTAGAGCCCATTGAAAGCCTTCCTTTGGACTCTAAATATAATCTGGTATATTTAACAAAAAATTAAACACTGCTATCTTGCAACAGGAGAACAGTTAAATGGCACTCTGGTGCTGTTCCTCTGCTGCATCATAAGAGGTGACCTGTTCCTCTGCTGCATCATAAGAGGTGACCTGTTCCTCTACTGCATCATAAGAGGTGACCTGTTCCTCTGGTGCATCATGAGAGGTGACCTGTTCGTCTGGTGCATCATAAGGTGACCTGTTTCTCTGGTGCATCATGAGAGGTGACCTGTTCCTATGCTGCATCACAAGAGGTAACCTGTTCGTCTGCTGCATCATTAGGTGACCTGTTCCTCTGGTGCATCATGAGAGGTGACCTGTTCGTCTGGTGCATCATAAGGTGACCTGTTTCTCTGGTGCATCATGAGAGGTGACCTGTTCCTATGCTGCATTACAAGAGGTGACCTGTTCATCTGCTGCATCATTAGGTGACCTGTTTTTCTGGTGCATCATGAGAGGTGACCTGTTCCTAAGCGGAAAATTAGGAGGTGACCTGTTCCTCTGGTACATCATGACAGGTGACCTGTGTCTCTGGTACATCATGACAGGTGACCTGTTCCTCTGGCGCATCATGACAGGTGACCTGTTCCTCTGGTGCATCATGAGAGGTGACCTGTTCCTCTGGTGCATCATAAGAGGTGACCTGTTCCTCTGGTGCATCATAAGAGGTGACCTGTTCCTCTCATGCATCATGACAGGTGACCTGTTCCTCTCATGCATCATGACAGGTGACCTGTTCCTCTCATGCATCATGACAGGTGACCTGTTCCTCTGCTGCATCATGACAGGTGACCTGTTCCTCTGGTGCATCATAAGGTGACCTGTTCCTCTGGTGCATCATGAGAGGAGACCAATTTTTGCAGCTGTGAATCGGAGTGACCAATTTAAGTACAAATACTGCTTACTGGAGGTCCCCTTTGATAGGTTCCTTCAGTACATCTGTGCATCATCTAGCCAATACTTTTTTTTAGTTTTGGATAGGATAGGCAATGGCCTTTTTTGGAAAGATTGTGGAAATCTCCCCAAAGATAGTTGTCATCGTAACCAGTGTCCCCATTAAATTTCCTCCTCTTCTGTTGACAACTCTAAAATTTTAACCTTTCCCCTTACTTTCCATCTTGGTCACAGGACAAATACTGAATCTCCCCAGCGGGGACATAGAACAGTAACAAACAAAAAAATAACAGAAGTTCTAATTGTTCCTCACTCTATCCAACCCTAAAAAAAAAAAACGTTTTGGCTGACTGAGGGGAACACAAGGTGGAGAAAAGTTTCATAAAAACTCTGGGGGACTATCAAATACAACAAAAAAGTTTGATACGGTCTCACATAAAATGATGCTTAACGTTGGTTAAGAGTTTCCCCAACGACTTGCCCATAACAGAAAACACCTCCAATGCCCCAACACTGGCAACGGTACATCATCTGATTGCACTTCCCATACATAAAGTGGCAGAATATCGGTCCGGACCCTAATTGGCCCCTTTATTAACAAACCAGTGATAGAAGTTGCACCCTAATATTTTATTATGCCTCCAAAAATTCCAAAACAAGTTCATTGTTGGTATAACCGTCTTTAAGGAACGCAAACCTCAAAGACTTGTCAACGTTCTCGGCTATGTAGGGTTAGCTATATCCTCCTCGGGGCACATTAGGACATTTTCTACAATACTTTATGTGCTAAAAATGTCTTGACTTTGAGGTTGTGAGCTGAAGGATAGGACTACCCTCCCACACACAGGCCTCAATGTGTCTATCAACTTTTTGGAAAAAACATTCCACCAACCCTCTGGGGCATGTTAGCTTCTACTTGCTATAAATTTTCCCTGAAGAAAATTGTGCATCGAGGGACTATGAAGGGCCTAGAGTAAGCACAAGACACCCATATGTTCATTAACGATTAACCAATGGCTGTCTACTTTTTGGGAACCATGGCCAGTTCCTGTGGATCTAAGTCCTTAGAGTCTCGATCACCTTTTTGAAAACGTTCCATCAACCTTCTTGGCCAAGTCAGCTTTTAACTGCTATAAATTTTCCCTGAAGAAAATGATGCATCGAGGGACTATGAGGGGCCTAGAGTAAGCACAAGACACCCATATGGTCATTAACGTTTAACCAATGGCTGTCTACTTTTTGGGAACCATGTCCAGTTCCTCTGGATCTAAGTCCTTAGTGTCTCCATCAACCTTCTCGGCCAAGTCAGCTTCTATTTGCTATAAATTTTCCCTAAAAAAAACCAAATGCATCGAGGGACTATGAGGAACCTAGAGTAAGCACAAGACACCCATTTGGTCATTAACATTTAGCTCCTGTGGATCTAAGTCCTTAGTGTTTCTATCACCTTTTTAAAAACGTTCCATCAACCGTCTTGACCAAGTCAGCTTCTACTTCCTATACATTTTCCTTAAAAGATGAAACACTGAGAAACAATGAGGGGCCTAACCTAAAGACAAAACACTTATATGGTCATAAACTGCCTAGACATGGCTGAAAAATTTACTTTTTGGGAACCAGTTCCTGGGGATCTCCATCACCTTTTTAAAAACGTTCCATCAACCTTCTTGGCCAAGTCAACTTCTACTTCCTATACATTTGCCTTAAAAGATGAAACACTGGAGGAACAATAAGGGGCCTAACATAAAGAAAAAACACTTATATGGTCATACATTTTCTAGCCAATGGCCGCAAGACCTAATTTTTTGGTAACCATGGCCAGTTCCTGTGGATCTAAGTCCTCAGTGTCTCTAGCTCCTTTTGCAAAAAGCTCCATCAACCTTCTCGGCCAAGTCAGCTTCTACTTGCTATAAATTTTCCCTAACGAGGCACTATGAGGGGCCTAGACTAAGCACAAGACACCTATATGGTCATTAACGTTTAACCAATGGTTGCCTACTTTTTGGGAACCATGGCCAGCTACCGTGGATCTAAGTCCTCAGTGTCTCTATCGCCTTTTGGAAAAAGCTCCATCAACCTCCTTAACCAAGTCATCTTCTACTTCCTATATAGATTACCTAAAAGAGGAAGAACTGAGGGACTCTGAGGGGCCTAGTGTAAACACAAGACCCATATATGGTCATGAACATTTAGCCAATGGCCACAGGACCTACTTTTTGGGAACCATGGCCAGCTCTTATGTATCTAGGTCCTCAGTGTCTCTATTGCCTTTTAAAAACGTTCCATCAATCTTCTTAGCCGAGTCATCTTTTACTTCCTATATAGTTCCCCTATAAGATGAAGAACTGATGGACTATGAGGGGGCCTAGTGTAAACACAAGGCCCCTATGTGGTAATGGGCTTTTAGCCAATGGCTGCAAGACCTACTTTTTGGGAATCAGCTCCTTCAGACAATATTCTACCTTCACCAGAACATTTCTCTTTTTTGGGGGGTAAACTGAAGGTCTGGTGGGTCTGAGTCAACCTCGAACTTCTTTTTTGCCTTGGATTCTCCAACAGTGAGATCTCCAGGCAATTCTCAACTCTGTTCATGTCCACCTAGGATGTTCCTGCCCACCTTTGTGTACTCCAGCTCCTCCTGTCACATTCTTCAAATACAAAATTCAGCAGGGAGGGTTGGGAACCCCTCCTAAAGGTCACAGCGGGTGTGCAAAACCGAAACTCAGGAAGCTCAGAGGTCTCCCCAATAGAAATCCTGAGAGACAAAATAAACTTTGAACATTTGAACACTGAAAATCACTTTTAGGTCAACCAACCTTTAAAGACACCACTGCTCGTCTCATGTAAACATGCATAAGATGGTGGGGGGGAGTTAAGTAAAAGACTAATACTGAATCGAGTCAGCTCCTGAACATAGTCACGTAAGAAGCATCTCCTACAATGAGGACCAAGCTGGGCTCAGCTGGGCCCAACTCCCAGCTCAGAGTCAAGCCCGTCTTCGATAAAAGGTGGTATTGATAAGACCCGCTCACTATCCATTGGTCCACCCATTCTCCACTTTAACCAAGTGGAAGTCATCTTGAGGGCCGGCAGCTGTCCTCAAATAAATAAGTGTAAATTAAAAAAAGTTCAAGGCCTACATCAAACCAACGGATGAAAAAGATGAAAGAAAGACATCTGTATAAGCCACGCCAACCGCTGTGGTATTCACAAACCGTGCCGCTGCTTGGTTGCTTGGGATAGACCATTGGTTCTGCTTAAAACTGGCTCCACGTGGGGGGAGGTAAGACTAAGATTTACCAAAATGTATCTCTCAACCCATAAAGGTGTCTCTGATGACGATTCGCCAAGCTTGGTGTTGGCGTTCTCATGGTCAAAGCGGCCGTGCCTCTTGAATTTAACTTCCTCCTCTTAACGCTGGGACGCCGAAGGCTTCTCTACAGCATCCTTCACACCAAGTAGATGGCTTCCCGTCTGTGGATACGTCGGTGGGCGGTAAGGTGGGCACTGCAGCTGAAACACTTCCCGCATTCCTGGCACGTGAAGGGTTTCTCCCCCGTGTGGACGCGGCTGTGTATGGTCAGATGCGTCCTGCGCCTAAAACTCTTGCCGCACACAAGGCAGGAGAAGGGCTTCTCGCCCGTGTGGATCTTCTGGTGCCGGACGCGGTTCGAGTTGTTGGAGAAGACCTTGCCGCACTCAGTGCAGATGTACGGCTTCCTCACCGTGTGGGCATTCTCGTGCTTGGCGCAGTCCTGCTTTGTGGAAAAACGCTTGCCGCATTCGCAGCATGCGTAGAGCCTGATGTCGGCGTGGGTGGCCAGGTGCAACGTCAGGTAGGTGTTGTTGCTGAAGCACATGCCGCACTCGGGGCAGGAGAAAATGTTCTTGCCCTTGTGCGTCATCTGGTGCAAGATGAGCATAGAATCGGTGGAAAAGCATTCGCCGCACTCTGAGCATATCACAGGAGAAGCCTCCTGAGCCATGGCTGCACTTTTCTGGCGTTGTGAGCTTTTGGGGGCATTTCTATGGCGCGCCGATCTGTTCAGCACCTCCCGGGGAGCCACGTACCGTGGCGGATCTGGCAACATATAACCGGCTGCGACCATCTCTTCATCGCACGACATCGACTCCTCCTTAATATGAATAGACGAATACTGCAAGGCGTCTGTCATGCTGTACGCCTCTGCGTCTGAGAAGCTTCCCGAGTCCACCTTAATCTGAATAGCTGTGTAATGGCTGTCGTCCATGTCCAAGTACAGGTCGGAGGGCGGGAGGAGTTCTTCTTGACACGGGAAGGGTTCATGCCTAACAAAAGCGGGCATGAACTGCGATTGGCTTGCCGGGATGGCTATTGTGGCAAAACCACTATCGTCCTCCACGAAGTGTGATTGCCCTTTAATAGGAGCTGTATACGCCGGATGACTTACATGCGGTGAAATGCTGGATCGAGAAGGGTTTATGGATTCCCAGAAAAACAGGTCCTCTTTGTCTTCCAAGTCGGAGATACCTGCAAAGGAAAGAATTCCAAATAAATTTGGGGTACTTAAAGTGGACCTGTCACCATCCTTACCAAATCAAACTGAAAGGATGAATTAAAAAATGCAGAAGAGGTCACCATTGGTGAAAGCCATGGGTCAAAATGATTGGTGGATCCTGAGATGTAGGACACTGATCTCCTGACCATTCCTATAAGGGTTGACCTTGGTAATGGGGTACTAATGGCACAAAGGTTACCCATGGATTGGACTCACCTTGGTAATGGGGTACCAACGGCACAAAGGTTACCCATGGATTGGACTCACCTTGGTAATGGGGTACTAATGGCACAAAGGTGATTAGACTCAGCAGCTTTGACAGGTGAATGGAACAATGGCAGAGCATGGTGAAGGTGTGCTTGCCGTGGGTGGGGTAGGTGGCCTGTCAAGACACACTCGGGGTACATGATCTCCAAGGTAGATTTAAAAGCCCTTAATGCGGTCTACGTATCAAGAGAACCTGAACCCTCAATGGGCAACGTGACACATTCCCTTTAATGTCAATTATCCTACTTCTAAGTCAGCAGACACCTTCATGTCCATGGAGGGCGGCATATAATTTTAGTAGGCTTTCATGACCAGAGCAGAGATCACGAATAGCTTATTAGTAAGGCTGGTCAGCCACCCTGGAGGAAGGCCAAAGTCACGGGTCACATTTACAACCACCCCAAAACCTTACCGAGGTCCAGACAAGGTGATACAGCTCACCAACCTATGCTGCGCGAGTTGAGGACTTCAGCTACACAGGGACAGACTGGGATTTAGGGCCAGAGGCAAACATGGAACGGAACCAATTAGCTGTCTATGATAGAAACTCGCCCATCAACTAGGCCATCTCGGCACAGCTACTTTCCGGGAAGGTCTAGAATTTTTTAGAACGGCTTTGGCTTCCTTGATCTCCAACATGAAGTAGAAGTTGTAGTACTGCGTTATCATACACACGTTGAGTACGAGCTTGAGAAGAAGGTTCCTCAAGATAGGGTTAAACTTGTCCCACTCATAAAGTCCTTGGACATCCCTGAAGAACCCTTGGTGAGTTGGACAAGCTTAACCCTCTTCCGAGGAACCTCCTCATCAAGCTCGTACTCAACGTGTTGATCACAACACAGTACCACGAATTCTACTTCATGGTGGAGGCCGAGGAACCACCAACCGGGCTATCTTGGCATAACTACTTTCCAGGAAGGTCTTGGACTTTTTAGCTCTTCGGCTTCCTTACTCTCCACCATGAAGTAGAACATTTGGTACTGCATTATGATGCACACGTTGAGTGTGAGCATGAGGAGGAGATTCCCCAGGAGAGGGTTAAACTTGTCCCACTCACCAAGGGCTTTTTTGATGAGTGAGACAAGTTTAACCATCTCCTGAGGATCCTTCTTCTCAAGCTCAAACTCAATGTGCTTATCACCACATAGTACCACGTTTTCTACTTCATGGTGGAGACCGAGGACGCCAAAGACAAAGGAGAATGAGTTAGACATTTATACATCGTAGAAACAACAGACCTGTCCAGACTTAAATGTAAAATCCCATCCATGATAGTCTTATCTTACCCGGTGACGTGAGGGGCTCCCGGATCTCCACCATGACGTCCTTGTAGAGATCCCGGTGTCCTTCTAGATACTCCCACTCCTCCATGGAGAAATAGACAGAGACATCCTGACACCTTATAGGAACCTGACACACACAATGATACAGTCACCATCCAGACACATCCCTTGTCTGTTCCTGGATCATGTCCCAGAATTCCCGGCACCGCTCACCTCTCCTGTCAGCAGCTCGATGATCTTCTGGGTGACTTCTAGGATCTTCTCTTCGTGGTTTCTCTCGCATTTCAGCCTGCCGGCTGGAGGAGCTTGGGCTTTACGCGGCGGTCTGGACACCCGGGGCCGGCTGCAGTCTATCAAACGCTCACCAGAGTCTGTGACGACTGAGCAGTCCTGTTTATTAGGAGCAATATTAAATTAATACAACAATGGAAGAAGTCCAAGACTAGACTTACACAGAGTCCATGATGGGAGGACACTCACATGATGAATCTAGCTTAACAGTCAAGTATTTAATTAATAGAGATAAGAGTGATGTCATGTGACCTCCCAGAATCCTCCTCACCTCTCCGGTCAGGTCTGTTTTATTACTAGAGATAAGAGTCATGTCATGTGACCTCCCAGACTCCTCCTCACCTCTCCGGTCAGCAGGTAGATGATCTCCAGGGTGAGGCTTAGTATCCTCTCGGTCATGTGACCGCGGCTCTTCTCCATTGTCTATGATCTGGTCCGTTCTTATGGAAGGTCTCCGGGTTATAAGAGATTTACTAGGTGCGGCCTCCAATGTCTGTGGAAAAAAAATACAATGAGAGGTAGAAGACTGGGCTGACGCGTTGCATGCCCGCTCTTACACACAATACACATGAATATTCCAGTCTGTAGATGTCATTTGGGGTTCCCATTCTTGGTCACACAGTCATAAAGAAAAGACCCTCCCTGGGTGAAACACACCATCCCCTGGGTGACAACATCAGCCCTCTCCCTTCTCACCATATGTATTATGTACTGTACAGGGCGTTCAATAATACAGGGGGAAAAAAACACTTCCTGTCTGCACAGGCAAACTTCCGGGTTGTGCGTTCCACCTGAGTTCTTCTGTGCGTTTCAGGTGGCTTCTGGGTTCTGCGCTCAGCGGCGGTGTGACGTCACGCACTCCTTATATGGTCAGTTAGCGGGAGACAACACTGGCAAAGCAGAACTTTATAGACGGGTCACGGTGAAGGATATCGACAGCGGCATCCGGCCTTTGGAACGCACAGCTTTACTGCCAGTGGAACGCAACACAAAGACATTTTTTTTTCTTCATGCAGAGCTGCTGTGTCAGAGTGATGAGTGGGAGTGTATAGTGATGTCAGTGAGCACTGATTTCACTGTTCAGTGTCAGTGCTTTCAGTTCACTAGGTCAGTGAACAGTGATGTCAGTGCGGGGTGCCATTGTACAGTATTGACAGTGTTGTCACAGAAAATAGCTAGACGGTTCTATGCTGTGCTGATCGCCACCTGCAGTCCCTCTTAGTGGCCACACGAGGGCAGTGCTGTCACAGAAAATAGCTGGATGGTTCAATGCTGTGCTGATCGCCACCTACAGTACCTCTTAGTGGCCACACGAGGGCAGTGTTGTCACAGAATAACAGGACTGTCCTATGCTATGCATATCGCCACCCGCAGTTCCTCTTAATAGCCGGCTGTATGCTGTGCTGATCGCGTCCTGCAGTCCCTCTTAGTGGCCACACGAGGGCAATGTTGTCACAGAAAATAGTTACTATGCTGTGCTGATTGCCGCCTGCAGTCTTTCTTAGTGGCCACACAGGAGCAGTGCTGTCACTAAAACAGCAGGACAGCTTTGTGCAGCCACTTGCAATTCTCAGAATGGCCACACGAGGGCAGAGCTGTGAAGTAAAATAGCTGGATGGTTCTATGCTGTGCTGATCGCCAACTGCAGTCCCTCTTCATGGCCAAACGAGGGTAGCGCTGTCACAGAAAATAGCTAGACGGTTCCATGCTGTGCTAATCGCCACCTACAGTACCTTTTAGTGGCCACACGAGGGCAGTGCTGTCACAGAATAACATGACTGTCCAATGCTATGCATATCACAACCCGCAGTTCCTCTTAATAGCCACACGAGGGCAGTGTTGTCATATACAACAGCTAGACGGTTCTATGCTGTGCTGATCACGTCCTGCAGTTCCTCTTAATAGCCACACGAGGGCAATGTTGTCACAGAAAATAGGTAGGCGGTTATATGCTGTGCTGATCGCCGCCTGCAGTCTTTCTTAGTGGCCACACGAGGGCAGTGTTGTCATATACAACAGCTAGACGGTTCTATGCTGTGCTGATAGCGTCCTGCAGTCCCTCTTAGTGGCCACACGAGGCCAGTGTTGTAAAATAGCAATAGAAAATAGCTAGACGTTTTTATGCTGTGCTAATCGCCGCCTGTAGTCACTCTGATTGGCCACACGAGGGCAGTGTTTTCAAATAAAATAGCTAGACGTTTCTATGCTGTGCTGATCGCCGCCTGCAGTCCCTCTCAGTGGCCAGACGAGGGCAGTGCTCTCACAGAACAGAAGGTTAGTGAACCCCTTTCGCCTGCAGTTCTCACCGCGGCCACACGAGGGCGGGGCGGCTGAACGCAAAACCCGGAAGCCAGGTGGAACGCATAACCGGAATTCATTGAGATGGAGAGGCAGGAAGTTCGGGGTGAGAGGTCAAGCAGCAGGAAGTATAGAAAAGACAGTGCTGTCACTGGCAGCAGGTATTAAAACGTATCATACCTTCTCTGTGGTGGAAACTCTGGGGGCCTCTGTTATAAGAGCTCACAAAGGAGTTAGGGTGGAGCCCACAGACATCAGTAGAGAGGTCATGTGACGCTGTGCCAATTCCCCGATTAACAGTTGTCGTATGTACAGTCGGAATGATGCCATGCGTTCCAATTGGTGGCTGGGATTGGCCTTTCAATATAGTTGGCTTTAGTGCATCGAAATAAGGTCGCAGTTGATGTTTTGGTAAAACTTGCTGGGTGATCAGCGTCTGCCGACAGTGATCACTGGCTGAGATCTGTCATTACTGGTTCCCGATCCTTGTCACCCTGTCATGGTTGCCCTGTGAGGCTTCTGATTAAGATTGTTGGGGTCCTACGTGACTTGAAAGGGCGTAATAGCAGCAAAACTGTCTGACAGAGTTTCTAACCCATCACCCACTCCATACACAACTAAAAGAGAAAATAAAGGACCATCTCTCTAGCTTGTTGAATGGAGGATGTCTGGAGTCTCTGTCTATTTCTCCATGGAGGAGTGGGAGTATCTAGAAGGACACCGGGATCTCTACAAGGGTGTCATGATGGAGGACCGGCCGCCCCTCACATCACCGGGTAAGAGGAGAGAGCAGTGCGGAGGGTCCATCTAGATCCCCCATACAGTGCCATAAAATGTTGGACCAGAAGACCAGTCTCATCTGTCACCAAAGAGCTCACCTGGATAATAAGGTTGTTGCATGTTCAGAAAGTGGGGAACATGTGATACATCAGTGTACTTACCGAAGGGGGGGAGCCATTTCCTTGCTATCAGTGTGGTCCATGTTCAACCCAGAATTCTGATCTTGTGGTCCACCAGAAACTTCACACAGGGAAACCTGTTGTCCATTCCCATTGATGGTAGTTTTTCAGGGACAGTTGACTTTGAGATTTCATACTACAAGCTCAGGAGGACGTTGTCATACATCAGCACACTTACCGTAGGGGAGGAGCTATCGCTTGCTATCCGTTATGTACCCAGAATTCCGATCTTCTGAAGCACCCGAGACTTCATACAGGAAAACTCGTTGGTCAGCCTTGATTTTGGCCGTTTTTCCACGCAGTTTCTGTACTTTGAGAATACACCCCACAAGCACAACCTTTAATAAATATATTTGACCTGTTTATGATCTTTTATGTCATCTGTTCTCACGAACTACAAAACAAAATAGAAACAAGACAGGACTACAGGAATTAATATTAAAGATCCGGATCGGTGGAGGTATATCGACGACGTTACTTGCTACAACGGGACTAAATGTCATCAATATACCCTGACAGTCATTTCATCACTGTTGAAATTTTACACTTTGGAAACTTTGTTTGGTTTTGTACTTTTTGTAAAATTAAAAGCATTCCTAAATTTTCCGTTGTGCTATACGGTATATGTGTGACTGGAGCGCAGGGAAGGCAATATACAAGTAGATTCAATGTAAGCTTTAATTTGTGACTCTTCGCAGAATGCCTGAAGTATGAATTGTGTATACTTTGTCAGGTCAGCCCATCATGAAGCAGATTACTCATCTGTACCCATCCTGCGTGGATCTCTTCTGAGCATGCGTCTTGAGAAACATTAGGCGCCATGACTGAACGTTACAGTTGGGTTTACCCAAAAGCAAAGACGCCAAGAAGACCCAAGTTATAAGGCCGATGTTTTCCACGGCTGGGGGGAGAGAAACAAAAAGGTTGTTGTACCAGCTGAATATAATGGGTCGTTCCACCCACAGGTGATATATTAGTGAAGGGTGGAGCAGGTGTACAGACTCAGGAACTCCGCACAGGAACTCAGCACAGGGATGGTGGGAGCCCCTCATAATGGGCACAGCAGGTGTACAGACCCGGGAACTCAGCACAGGGATGGTGGGAGCCCCTCATAATGGGCACAGCAGGTGTACAGACCCGGGAACTCAGCACAGGGATGGTGGGAGCCCCTCATAATGGGCACAGCAGGTGTACAGACCCGGGAACTCAGCACAGGGATGGTGGGAGCCCCTCATAATGGGCACAGCAGGTGTACAGACCCGGGAACTCAGCACAGGGATGGTGGGAGCCCCTCATAATGGGCACAGCAGGTGTACAGACCCGAGAACTCAGCACAGGGATGGTGGGAGCCCCTCATAATGGGCACAGCGGGTGTACAGACCCGAGAACTCAGCACAGGGATGGTGGGAGCCCCTCATAATGGGCACAGGAGTTGTACATTATGGACAGTCAGCATCCTTGCCGAACATCGATCGAGATAAAACCTGTTACAGGACAAGCCGCCTGCAGACTCTCCTCTCTTCTGGACATCCCGAGCCAATCCGAGATCGCCATGCAAAGCGCGGTCACCTTCTATACAAATCCAACTAAACTTCCTACAATGGAAAAAAAAAATAATTGTCAACATGGATCGCCGGCACTCGTTTCCTTGAAATTAATCTGAACAAACGCTTTAGTTCTCCCACGCTTAAACGTACGAGTGCGTACACGCGTTCCGAGGATCTGATCTGCCCCTGGATGCACAAATTCCTATGTGATCTGAAGGCAGGCAAACTGAACGCATGTAAATATGGAGTCCTGACTCACACCATACTAGAATCGACCATGAGGTCACAAGGGCGCGCTAACGACTCCCCGACTGGTCGCAGTGCGTCACACGGATATGTCGCCATCACGCTCGTTCCAAAGCGCAAATGCATGATTAAAAACAACGTTTCAAGAACACACAGGTACCCTTCATCAGTCATGTGATCCGCTAGTACCACAGATACCACTGGCCCTCATGCACATGGGGATTGCGATGATATTCATTTGTACGCGTTTATAGGATTTATTATTATTTTTTGTGTCTGGGATTCGATTGGACACTCAGAACGCGTCTAAACGCACGTAAACGCAGCTACATCTAAGGACAGGAGAACCTGATCTGAGAACCATGTATATGATGAATGGTTTGTATATAGAGAGAGATACACACATACATGCAACATGAAAAAATAAAGAAAATGGCAGCAGCTGCCATTTTGTTGTAGCCAGCCTGCCTTTGGAATGCAGAGACAGGAAGTGATGTGTTGCACAGACAGGAAGTTCCAGGTCAGGGGTCAAGGAGCAGGAAGTGGATGGAAACCATTGCTCTAACTGGCAGCAGGTAAAGACTTTTTTTTAAAATTATATTTATTATGATTCTCTGTTTACTCGGAGTGCAGCGTCTTTCCCGTAGGCTCCCCCCTCCTGTCGGCGTGCTGCCTTTTTTTCAAATCCTCCACGTAGACGGTTATTGTCAGATGGGCCGTTTACCTCACACAAGTCTGTTGCTCTTTCTGTGTTTGTTAACCCTGTCGGTGCTGAAGCCATGGAAGCGTCACTGTCCCTCTGCCGTCCACCCGCCACCGCGAACGCACCGATACACATGCCCCATCCCCCCGCGATGCTCCCCTATCAAGTTCTAGGCCGAGGTTTATTGTTCCATGACTTTATATAAGGCCGTTTTCCGAAGGTTGCCGTTTTGTTGCTTTAATCTTCGCAGTGCGTCCGTAAAGTTGATTAAAAAAGTAAATTGAGCGCGCAGAATGAAAAAAAAAATTATGCTGCCAAATACCCGGGAGCTGTCAGGTGTTCTCAACGAAGGGGGGGTGGGCCTCGAAAAGCAACCCCCCCCCCATTTCCTCCGTCCCCCTTTCCTGATACTTGTCACTTGGGGTCCGGAATGCTACTGGCTGATCAGGCTGTATTTGAATGAAGACCATCAGCGGGCTCGGCCCGTGGAGCTGCGAACACGCCCGAGCCCATCACTAATGCTGAGCCTCCATGATTGACAGAACTGAAATCCAATGAATTAAAGGGGCGGGCCAGGTGTCTTTAACCATTGGGACGCGTGCAGTACCTCTTGTCCTTCTGCTCCACAGCCTGCAACTCCCGGCTGTCAAAATAAGGACCATGTGACCCAGTGTTTATAAACAATGTGCAGACTACAGAGATAAGAGGCTCTTGTAGAATAAACAAGCCCATTGCAGAAATGTAACATTTGCTCTGGTCCATACGGGGGTGGGGGGGGTGTACACTGGGGGGTTGCTCCTGATCCCTAAGTGCGAGATAGGCATGACAGAGACGCCCATAGAAAGCAGCGGGCGTACACCACAGACCTGATTAGCATGCAGTGCAAAGTTTAGTCTTACAGCACAGCGTTCCCCCTACTATCACCATGGTACGTGTAGTACACAGAGGTAGCGGAGTCAGTCCTTCCCATTCCCATCTGACAATAAATCTCTGCACCATCCATAGGAGAATGTCCGCTGTGCACCATACAACTGCCTATGTTGCCATGGAGAAGGACGAGAAGAGTCACATGACGGAGAGGATGCTAAACCTGACTCTGGAGATCATCTACCTGCTGACCGGAGAGGTGAGGAGGATTCTGGGAGGTCACATGACATCACTCTTATCTCTATTCATAATACACAGACCTGACCGGAGAGGTGAGGAGGATTCTGGGAGATCATATGACATCACTCTGATCTCTATTAATAAAACACAGACCTGACCAGAGAGGTGAGGAGGATTCTGGGAGGTCACATGACATCACTCTGATCTCTAGTAATAAAACGCAGACCTGACTGGAGAGGTGAGGAGGATTCTGGGAGGTCACATGACATCACTCTTATCTCTAGTAATAAAATACAGACCTGACCAGAGGTGAGGAGAATTCTGGGAAGTCACATGACATCACTCTTATCTCTATTAATAAAACACAGACCTGACCAGAGAGGTGAGGAGGATTCTGGGAGGTCATATGACAGCACTCTGATCTCTAGTAATAAAATACAGACCTGACCAGAGGGGTGAGGAGAATTCTGGGAGGTCACATGACATCACTCTTATCTCTAGTAATAAAACACAGACCTGACCAGAGGGGTGAGGAGGATTCTGGGAGGTCACATGACATCACTTTTTATGCTGCTCTTCCTCTTGTGTAGAAATATGCTGCCGTGAAGATGACATGCATTGAGGGTTTCTTCCAAGGGATGTATCCACCTATGTCAGAAAGATGGTGTAGAAGCCAGAAGGCCATCGCAGTGCCTCCACCAATTCTTGAGCGAAACAACGTGGAGAAGATTCAAGACATCACCAACATGCTCATTGAGCTGCTGACGGGAGAGGTGAGCGGTGCCGGGAATTCTGGGACATGATCCAGGAACAGACGAGGGATGTGTCTGGATGGTGACTGTATCATTGTGTGTGTCAGGTTCCTATAAGCTGCCAGGATGTCACAGACTGTCTCTCCAAGGAGAATGATTATTTAGAAGGTCATAAGGAGCTCTACAAGGACGCCATGATGGAGAATCGGCCGCCCCTCACATCACCGGGTAAGAGGAGACTTTATTGTAAAGGAGATGGGTCCACCTAGATCTCCCATCATCTGATAAACACATAGAAACAATGTGTGTGCTTCCTACAGATGGATCCAGTAGTAGAGGTTCACCAGAAAGATGTCCCCGTCCTCTGTGTTCCCGGGATTCCACACAGAAAGATCACAAGATCCCTCACCACTACCAGGTAGGTGGAATTGAGGGCCTCGTCTGACCCCAGCAGAGACATTGGATATATCTTATGAACTCTTTCTCTTCTATTTAATCTCCATCGCAAGTAAATCATTGCTTTCTGGACTCTCGTTAGGGCATAGACCAGATCAACATTAAAGTTGAAATTAAAGAGGAGGAGGACGAAGAAGAAACATATGTGATTGGCGGTCACCCGTGCAAGGAAGAGGGCGGTCCTGCAGAGATTGCCACAGGTGAGTAATGAAAACTGAATCCACATTCTCTGGGTTGTTGTGAGCTCAGAACTTTCTGTTCTTGCTCTTCTGCCAGCTTTCGCATGCATGTAGAACATGACCATTCCTCCAAGCCTGGTAACCCAAAGTCTTATTTGTAAAACCTTGACAGACCATGAAATAACAGAGTCAGCTTCTTTCTGTTGACAGTCATGTAGCCAAGTCCACACGGCTGACTAAGACCGCTATTTTGGCATAGTCTTATCTGCAGTCTCTTACATCTAGACTCTGAGCTTAAGGAATGTCCTTTCAAAATTAGTTCCAGGACCATTTGCTTGACCCGTGGTGGCTTTCAGTTCATAGCAAAGGTATATACTGCCAAAAAAGTATGTAGACCCCACTCCAAATATTGAGTTTATGTGTTTCCATTGAAGGTGATGTTCATGCTGAAGCAAACTAAGACAATTGTGCACTTCCAACCTTTTCTGTTTCACCATGACTGTCCCCTGCGTACAAAGCCAGCTCCATAAAGACATGGGTTGATATGGGGGGGCTCAATTGGCCTTCCCAAGAGCCTTTTTGTTTAAATTGGACCACCAATTATGAGGTCAGGTCTTCTCATCCAACATCAGTACCTGACCTTGCAAATGTTCTTTTGACTGAATGGGTACACATTTCCAGAGACACATGCCAAGACCTTGTGGAAAGCCTTCCCAGAAGAAAGGTGCCACCAAGGGGGTCATCACTCCAATAATGTCCATGGTTTTTGAATGGTATGTCCTACAAGCTCATATAGGTGTGATGGTCAGGTGTCCACACACGTTTGGCCATATTGTGTAGGTTTTATTCATAAAAAATCTGTATCCTTTTAGTGTCTAAGCCATGATCCCGGAAATAAAATGTAATATTTAACATCTTGTGTTTTCTGCCCCATCAGAGGACGGCAACACCAAAAGTTCTTCAATGGGATGTCCCGTTTTACCTTCAGCCTGCGACACAGATGAGGATAAATCACAAGATTGCTTCAAAATCCATCCAGCTTTTCATAATGCGGACAGATCACCCAGCCCTCCTAGTCCTGAAGAGTTTTCACCCAATAATTCTCCTACTCCAAATATAAATCAGGAACTCCACTGCGTTGCTGGATCACCGGCTCCCTCTAACCCCGAGGACTTTTATACCAGTAGATCACATGCTAGTTCCTCAAATATCTACCCAAGACTTGACGAGGGAGATATATCTACAGATCCCTCTCATCCTGAGGAACCTATGCTAGGTAAATCAGGTTCCGTCTCAAATATCAAACCAGGTCTTCTCATTCCATATAGACTACCAGATCCCTGCAAACCTGAGGAAACATCTTCTGACCAATCTCAGACCACCTGCCCAAATATTATTTCAAGTCTTCTTGGATATAGACCACAGGTGCCATTAAATTCCGAGGAATCTTCTTTCAGCGATGCGATGCAACGGGTGGAGCCCCAGGAGGACACGTTATATCCATGCTTTTCCAGGTTGGTGAAGATGGTGGAACACCAGAGGACGCAGGGCGACGACCAGCTCGGCCAGAAACCAGATTTTGGCGACCATCACAAGAAGCACGTGGGCAAGAAGGTGTTCCCATGCGTGGAGTGTGAGAAGTTCTTTGCCCACAGCTCCGACCTCGATAAACACCAGCGCCGTCACTCCAGAGAAAAGCCATTCTCCTGTTCTGAATGCGGCAAGTCCTACACCCAGAAGTCCCACCTGGTCAACCACCAGCGGCTCCACACGGGCGAGAACATACTGCCCTGTACCGAGTGCGGCCGGTGCTTCACCTTAAAGTCGCAGTTCATAAAACACATGAGGACTCACACTGGCGAGAAACCGTACTGCTGCTCGGAATGCGGCCGGTGCTTTGCCCAGAAGTCCACCCTGGACAACCACCAGACCATCCACACCGGTCAGAAGCCATTCTCCTGCTCGCAGTGCGGCAAACACTTCGCACGGAAGTCCACCCTCCAGAAGCACCTGGAGCTTCATGCCAGCGGCGTCATCGCTGTGAAGCCCTGCCCCTGAGGAAAACTATTCCGACACGGAATGTATTTTTCTTCTTCATCCAAAAGTTGACACACCTTTGAAGAACCGTCCTCGTGTTGCTGGACACCCTCCGGGTCTTAGACAACGGAGAACCGATGCCGGCCTGAAATGCTACCAACAGCTGACGTGTTCCGGCACCGCCACTCGGGGGGGTGCGGAAAACTAGACTTCTCTTCTTATTTAATACACAAAGACTTCTAGAAATGTCAGACTGTCGAAAATTATGCAACCGATGCGCACTAGGGATGCACCGATACCGGTCTCGGCATCGGCGCACCCCTAAAGGGGCACCGGACCAGTTAACGGGAGTATTTTTTTAATCAGAAAGCTTTATTAGGTTGTTTTTATTTCATGTTTGTAACTTTCATTTTGTGATTTTCGTACTCTGAGAGACTTTGGATTGTTGTTGGCGAAAACCAAATAAAAGAATCAAAAACTTTACCATGAACCGGTAGAAATGTGGTGGTGTGTGTCGCCCGTCCAGAAGCTTCCTACCTCCCTGGGCTCTTGGGTTTCCGCCCATGTTTGTGAGCCCTTGGGGGTGGGGCTTTTGGTGACGAGATTAAAGTACAGCTTCCATTGCCCTGTGTCACCAGCCTGTAGCTCATCCCTCACCGGTGATCTGGTTCTACTACTGATAATGAAGTTGAATCTTTGAACCTGATTCGGCTCCCATTGGCTTCTAGGCACACAGAAACGGTGCTGCATACAGGCTCCTCCCCATAACTGTGCAGATTACAACCAAAGCTCTTAGGTGTAGTCAGAGCTCCTGTGGCGACGACTTGAGCTGCGTAGATCCATGTGACTCCTCTAAGCAGCTTGTAAACCACTTCCTGTATCCGGAGGAGGGCCAGTGAAGGATAAAATAAACAGGAAATGTGGTATTTTTTTGTTGCCCCTCCCATCCCAATTCCTTTGGTCTCCAGTGACTTATGGGTAATATGGCCCAGCTGAACTGGGTGTTACCTCCGTCCTTCCCTTCAGTCTTTTATCTGACCTCCGTCCTTCCCTTCAGTCTTCTATCTGACCTCCGTCCTTCACTTCAGTATTCTATCTGACCTCCGTCCTCCCCTTCAGTCTTCTATCTGACCTCCGTCCTTCCCTTCAGTCTTCTATCTGACCTTCGTCCTCCGCTTCAGTCTCATATCTGACCTCCGTGCTCCCCTTCAGTCTTCTATCTGACCTCTGCCCTCCCCTTCAGTCTTCTATCTGACCTCCTTCCCTTCAGTCTTCTATCTGACCTCCTTCCCTTCAGTCTTCTATCTGACCTCCGTCCTTCCCTTCAGTCTTCTATCTGACCTCCGTCCTTCCCTTCAGTCTTCTATCTGACCTCCGGCCTTCCCTTCAGTCTTCTATCTGACCTCCGTCCTTCTCTTCAGTCTTCTATCTGACCTCCGGCCTCCCCTTCAGTCTTGCACAGTTGTACTGGCTCCTCTCCTGGACTGAAATGGCTTCCTCTGATGTCACTGCACACTGCGAGCTTCTCACAAAGTGTATTAGAAGCAGCAGCAGGTCAGACGGAGCCCGCCTCATTTTCCTGGCTGGAGGATGTTCAGCATCGACTAGCCCTTTCCTTCTCCCCAGCCTGACTCTCCCTGGCCCCGCCCCTTTCGTTCATTGGATCTCAGTTCTTTCAATTATAGAGTCTCAGCATCACTAGTGGGCGTGCCCCAGAAACACGTAAACCATTTATCAATACAGGGATCGAGGTTACTGGTGTTTTACTTCGCTCCAGATTCTCCCTGCCAGGTGTTCCGTCCCCTCACCCTATTCTACTGGTTTTTATTCTACCGAACTGTTGTAAGCACAGCCTTAGAGCTGCGTGTTTTTACTATTAAATAACATTTTTACACTATGGAGGCGCTCTCTTATGTTCCTTTTCTCATAGACTGGTGGTCCATCTAATCTGTGGGAGCTGCCTCCATCGTGTTTGCTGTATTTTACTGCTGGGCTCTTTTTGGATTTGAAGGCGCCGGTATTGTTTTGCAATTCCAAATGAGGCTTACTCATAGATGGACCTCTATTACTCCAAATGAGGCTTACTCATAGATGGACCCCTATGACCCCAAATGAGGCTTACTCATAGATGGACCTCTATGACTCCAAATGAGGCTTACTCATAGATGGACCTCTATGACTCCTAATGGGGCTTACTCATAGATGGACCTCTATGACTCCAAATGAGGCTTACTCATAGATGGACCTCTATGACTCCAAATGAGGCTTACTCATAGATGGACCTCTGTGACCCCAAATGAGGCTTACTCATGGATGGACCTCTGTCACCCCAAATGAGGCTTACTCATAGATGGACCTCTGTGACCCCAAATGAGGCTCATAGATGGACCTGTATAACTCCAAATGAGGCCTACTCATAGATGGACCTCTATGACCCCAAATGAGGCTTACTAGTAGATGGACCTCTGACCCCAAATGATGCTTACTCATAGATGGACCTCTATGACCCCAAATGTGGCTTACTCATAGATGAACCTCTATGACTCCAAATGAGGCTTACTCATAGATGGACCTCTATGACCCCAAATGAGGCTTACTCATAGATGGACC
Source organism: Nanorana parkeri (assembly GCF_000935625.1). NCBI lineage: Eukaryota > Metazoa > Chordata > Amphibia > Anura > Dicroglossidae > Nanorana > Nanorana parkeri. The sequence continues at coordinate 715,106 of NW_017306573.1, forward strand.
TCTATGACCCCAAATGAGGCTTACTCATGGATGGACCTCTGTGACCCCAAATGAGGCTTACTCATAGATGGACCTCTGTGACCCCAAATGAGGCTCATAGATGGACCTCCAAATGAGGCCTACTCATAGATGGACCTCTATGACCCCAAATGAGGCTTACTCGTAGATGGACCTCTGACCCCAAACGAGGCTTACTCATAGATGGACCTCTGACCCCAAATGAGGCTTACTCATAGATGGACCTCTATGACCCTAAATGAGGCTTACTCATAGATGAACCTCTATGACCCCAAATTAGGCTTACTCATTGAAGGATCCTCTATGACCCCAAATGAGGCTTACTCATAGATGGACCTCTGTGACCCCAAATGAGGCTTAGTCATAGATGGACCTCTGTGACCTAAAATGAGGCTTACTCATAGATGGACCTATGTGACTCCAATGAGGCTTACTCATAGATAGACCTCTATGACTCCAAATGAGGCTTACTCATAGATGGACCTCTATGACTCCAAATTAGGCTTACTCGTAGATGGAGCTCTATGACTCCAAATTAGGCTTACTCGTAGATGGAGCTCGATGACTATGCCTCATTTGGGGGGAAATTTGGGAGCAGTGTCCGGCGGTTCAGTTTGCTTCATATTTGTACAAGTGGTAATAAAGTTTTTTGAAGTTGAAACAAAATGTGATGGAGGTGTGGCTTTCTTTGATGGAATTCGGTGTACTGGGGAAGGATGGGAACCAATGAGCCAGCCCTTGGGGTTGATGGGTAACCTGGTACAGGATCCCTTCTGCATACTGTTGGGCTCCATGAGAACCTTTCCTTTAAGGGTGGGGGAGGGGCCTAGATACAAATTGAAGCTCTAGTTGCAGGCTGCCAACCGTTCTTATCAAAGATTAGGCGCCGCGTTTAGATGTAGAGAACAGCAAGACGCTGAGTTTGGGTTAAAACTTTATTACGCATTTATTGCATGAATAAAACAATCTCTGAGTTTAAAAAAAACAACAAAAATGCCGCATCTTAGCGATCGTGAGTTCTCTTGTGTTTGTCCAGATGGGACTTGCGCCCGAAACACCTCCCGCACACGGGGCATGGATACGGCTTCTCGTCCGTATGAATGCGCTGGTGGGTCTGGAGCTGCGAGCGCTGGGTGAAGCACTTGCCGCACTGCGGGCACGGGAAAGGCTTCTCACCCCGGTGGACCCTCTCGTGGACGATGAGCTCGGCCCGGGTGATGAACCGCTTGCCGCACTCTGAGCAGGAGTAGGGCTTGTCGCCTGTGTGGTGCTTCTGGTGTCTGCGGAGCAGAGCCATCAAGGTGAAGCTCTTGCCGCAGTCGGAGCAGGAGAAGGGTTTTTCTCCCGTGTGAATGCGCTGGTGGGTCCGTAGCTGGAACGTCCACGTGAAAGACTTGCCGCACTCCGAGCACTGGTAGGACTTGTCGCCGGTGTGGGTCCTCTGGTGGTTCACCAGCTCCGACCGGGTGGAGAATGGCATGTCACATTCTGAGCAGGAATAGGGCTTTTCTCCCAAGTGGATCTTCTGATGCTCCACAAGCCGTGCCCGGCATGGGTAAAGCTTCCCGCATATGGTGCACAGGAACGTTCCCTCCGCAGAGTGAACCCGTCTCAGGTGGGTGGTCAGCGCAAACTTCCAGACAAAGCTTTTGCCACACTCTGAACACGAGAATGGCTTCTCTCCAGTGTGAACCTTCTGATGTTTAAGGAGCTCCCACCTCCGCTTGTAACTCTTCCCGCACTCGGGACAAAAAAAGGGCCCATCGTTAGTGTGAGCATCTTGGTGCTGAAGGAGGGCAGAGCTTGTGGGGAAGCTTTTCCCGCACTCAGCACATGGGAATGGCCTCTTGTCGCTGTGGGTTTTGCGGTGCTCATTGAGGCACGACACAGTCCCGTAGCTCTTGCCGCACTCAGGGCAGATGAAAGGTAGCTCCCCAGTGTGGACACTCTTGTGGCGGTTAAGGTTGGCTTGGCCCGTGAAACACTTCCCACAAGCAGAGCAGGAATACGGCTTGTCCACCTTGTGGGATTTTAAATGTTCCACGAGTTGAGCTTTCTGGGGTAAACACTTCCCGCACTCCGGGCACTGAAATTTCGGCGCACGGGGCTTATTGGGCAACGGTCCCTCTGAACTGGAGGGATCTGGTGACCTATGGGCAGCTAGGTGCAAATCTGGTGTCATGGTATGTGATCTACCGGGATAATACCCCTCAGAATTAGACAGGTCAACCAACCTGTCTGCTCCGTAGCGTTCTGGATGGATGCCAGTAGAAGAACTGGCTCTTCTATCCTCACTGTACACTCCCTGGTGGATACCATGTAATCTAAAAGATCCGTCAAAACCAGAGGGGGCACTTGGCACACTGTAATGTCCTGTATGGATATTTCGGGCATAGGCATTTCCTTTCTGGAAACCTGGCATCATATTATCGTCATCACCATGTGGGGATAGAGTGTGAGAATCCGGGGATCTGTTCAACTCGCGTCCATCTGCCAGGAAGAGAAGACATTTTCACGTTTGGTTGCGAGACATCTGTAGAGATGGGGCTCCATTGCATACCTAGCAGTGCATGCACATTTACCTATGTTTACCCCTCGAACACCCCCCCCTCCTTTAAGTTATGGAGATGAGGAGATGTTCCATAGTTCGGCACAGGAGAACTGCACGGGGCTGACAAGATTGCTTGGGATTTGGGTGCACCAAAGGCTCGGAATTGGTGGTCCTCCTTCAAGACATCTCAAGAATATCCCTATGGATGTTCCTGGACGTCAGCCCATTTCTGGTAGGTTGGCATACTATTAGTCTGATACGGCATATCATGTACATGACTAGGTCTTTCTAAAAGACTTTTCCAAAAACAAGTTCAACTTGAAGAGAGGCTAAGGAACAAATGCCAGAAGCCAGGTAGACAATGCTCCTTACAAATTACAGCTGGCGCCCAACGTTTGAGGTTTCCTCTAGGTTGTCCTAAAAACGGTCCAGCTGGCTCCTGGATTGGACATACTGGCTCCAGAATTCCATATTTATTTGGGGTTAATATTAATCTAAGTGACATATTGGACTGAAGAACATCAACTTTGTCACAACTCAGTAGGTAACATTGTTGGTAGAAGGGCAACAGCTAGCTGGAGGACTCCGCTAAGCGAGGAGACCTCTGGAAGCATCCGTATACTTCAAATAAAAAGTGCCTCTTTAGGCTTAGCACTGGTCTATCAATGGTTGCTCTCCTCATGGGTCTTCTACTGAGCCTCCTAACTACTGTTGTCCATAAAGATGTTCCTGTGTCGCTGAGCTACTGAGACTTTCTTTAGGAGGACCTCTCATGGGTTCTCTTCTACAGTCTCCTAACTACTGCTGGAGCACACTTCAAGACACAATGTCCATAAAGATGTTCCAGTGTCATTGAACTACTGAGACTTGCTTTAGGAGGACCTCTCATGGGTCTTCTACAGAGCGTCCTAACTACTGCTGGAGCTCACTTCAAAACGCAATGTCCATAAAGATGTTCCAGTGTCACTGAGCTACTGAGACTTGCTTTAGGAGGACCTCTCGAGGGTCTTCTTCTACAGAGCCTCCTAACTACTGCTGGAGCACACTTCAAGACACAATGTCCATAAAGATGTTCCTGTGTTGCTGAGCTACCTGAGACTTGCTTTAGGAAGACCTCTCATGGATTCTCTTCTACAGTCTCCTAACTACTGCTGGAGCACACTTCAAGACACAATGTCCATAAAGATGTTCCAGTGTCACTGAGCTACTGAGACTTGCTTTAGGAGGACCTCTCGAGGGTCTTCTTCTACAGAGCCTCCTAACTACTGCTGGAGCACACTTCAAGACACAATGTCCATAAAGATGTTCCAGTGTCACTGAGCTACTGAGACTTGCTTTAGGAGGACCTCTCGAGGGTCTTCTTCTACAGAGTCTCCTAACTACTGCTGGAGCACACTTCATGACACAATGTCCATAAATATGTTCCTGTGTCGCTGAGCTACTGAGACTTGCTTTAGGAGGACCTCTCATGGGTCTTCTACAGAGTCTCCTAACTACTGCTGGAGCTCACTTCAAAACTCAATGTCCATACGGATATTACTGTGTCGCTGAGCTACCTGAGACTTCTTGAAGGAGGACCTCCAATTCATGACTGATGTCTTGACCAGTGGAAGACTGGACCTGACTTCAGCCAGGCAAATCATCAGTGTCTATAAACTATGATTTCCGAGAGGAACTGGTCATAACAACCGCAGTGGGACCAAAGCTTCCAGCATGGAAACCACAAGAACATGAAAGCTGAAGGAAGTTCTCACAAGGTTTTCTGATCCTGTAAGCACAAGTTTGGCTGATGAGCCTTAAGAGTTAAGGCTGATGGCTCCTGATCCCCTCCAAATACTTTCCACACCGGTGGCAAAGAAGACATTGTTGTAGGACTGAACAAGGAGAATCTGGGACTTTCCTGGATTTGGTGTTTGTTACTCACCTACACCGATCTCTATAGGAATCTCCTCCTCTTTCACCTTCACCATGATCACCATCTCATCCTCTTTCTCCTCTTTAATTTCAACATTTTCCAGGGTTCCGTTCTAAATATTATCATAAAATTACAGGATTAGAATTCCATATTTCTAACTAGACAAATGTTTTTTTTTTTAAATGGCAGCTATACCATTCGGTTCCTAGGAGCCTCCTACCTCGTAATGTTGGGCATAGTTGTGATCTTCCTGTGTGTAGTTCAATGTATTGAGAGGGCTGGAACATCTCCCTGGTCTCCATTTCATGGTGTCCTCATTCCTCTGGTCCTCCGTTATGGCTTCCTTGTAGAGATCCTTGTGTCCCTCTAGATACTCCCACTCCTCCATGGAGAGATAGATAGAGACATCCTGACACCTTATAGGCACCTGACACACACAATGATACAGTCACCATCCAGACACATCCCTTGTCTGTTCCTGGATCATGTCCCAGAATTCCCGGCACCGCTCACCTCTCCTGTCAGCAGCTCGATGATCTTCTGGGTGACTTCTAGGATCTTCTTGTCCTTTCTCTCAGGTATCAACGAATGCAGTGGGGGCACCTTGATGGTCACATTATCACCGGACTTCACAGGAGGCAAACTCTGGAATGAAAAAGCAACACAGTCATGTGACCTCCCAGAATCCTCCTCACCTCCCCGGTCAGGTCTGTGTTTTATTAAGAGTGATGTCATTTGACCTCCCAGAATCCTCCTCACCTCCCCGGTCAGGTCCGTGTTTTATTAAGAGTGATGTCATGTGACCTCCCAGAATCCTCCTCACCCCCTCGGTCAGGTCTGTGTTTTATTAATAGAAGAGTGATGTCACGTGACCTCCAAGAATCCTCCTCACCTCTCCGGTCAGGTCTGTGTTTTATGAATAAGAGTGATGTCATGTGACCTCCCAGAATCCTCCTCACCTCTCCGGTCAGGTCTGTGTTTTATGAATAGAGATAAGAGTGATGTCATGTAACCTCCCAGAATCCTCCTCACCTCTCCGGTCAGGTCTGTGTTTTATGAATAGAGATAAGAGTGATGTCATGTGACCTCCCACAATCCTCCTCACCTCTCCGGTCAGCAGGCAGACGATCTCCAAGGTGAGGTTTAGGATCCTCTCAGTGATCTTGATCCTCTCCTTGTCCATCCTCAGCAGAACAGTAAAGAAGAGGACTCGGCCCCTGGTAGATAAAGGACTATGATGAGGTCCCAGCAGCCCTGATGGTGAATAAAAGCAGAAAACATGTAAATGAATCTCTACCATAGGGAAGCAATGAACAAACATCAGGTTCATCCTGACGTATTGGAAAGGGCCGCCAGATACAGCTCTGAGCATTTTAGGTAAAGCATTTTCTATAGGCCGTATGACCTCCTAGGAACGTTCATTGTAGAGACGGCCAGAACTTTCTAGGTGTACCAGGCTCCACCTGAAGCCCAATGCCACCGACCACCTACGTAAATCGCAGAGCTCACTGCCAACAGAGGGCTTCTTGTAGGGTCAGAGTGATCAATCAAGGCTTGATCTGGGCACTGCTTTTTAGGGTATCTACAGGGAAGTACTCATCATCATCATCAGAAGAGCTTATTTCGGAAATGTCCCTCTTGGACCCTGACCTGCCTCAGTTCTCATCCTCAAATAGACAACCTCAACAAGGTTTGGTTTAGTTGCAAAGAAGACTGCCCATCCTGGATGGTCTGCTGTGGTCCTTACTAGGAAGATACTCAACCTTCTCCTGGCCATGCTCAAGGACCTTACAATCTGAGGTCACCATCTCACATACAGGGATAATTTTGGAGAGGAGCCAATTAACCTTCCGGTATGTCTTTGGAGTGCGGGAGGAAACCGGGGAACCTACGCAAGCACAGGAAGAACATGCAAACTCCATGCAAATAGTGTCCTGACCGGGATTTGAACCGGGGACCCTGCGTGCTGCAATGCAGAAGTGCTAACCACGACGCCAATGTGCTGTGGTTCTGATTTCCTCCCAGCCAGGAACACCCATCTACCGTCTTCAAACCGTGTGGGTTCCCCGGCTCACAACCATTGATCAGGTATTTAAATGATGAACTGCCGGGAGCTTCAGAACCTCAACAGCCGCCAGCTTGATGGTCATCTCCCAGTTCCTGAGCCCACGCAGGAAGGACAAGCATGAGGACCACCTAGCCTTATACCTCCGTCCCAACCACGGGGCTCTGTTATTTCCTACGGTTAGACAGACTAATGAGCTGGAAGGCAGCATGTGAGGTCAACTGGGCAAAAGGGCGTCGGCCAATCGGCTGCAGGCGGCCCCTGGACCCCCACCCGACACTCTGGCTGAAGAGTCGGATCAGGGAAAGGCATATTAATACAGGGCAGGTATCAATCTTTGATAGGTAAGCCTGCACAGCCATGACACAGAGACATTCCTGCATGAGTGCCATGGTGACCAGTCCTCTTTGATGTCACAGATTGATAACACAGCCCTGGACATAAATAGAACATTTCCAGGTTTTATATGAGTCTTCCCCTCCTCCACCCTCCCTATTATACAGCAGAACATTGGGGTCCACCCAGAGAGCACACTCACCTTCCTCTCAGCACCCCTCTATACTGAATACAAAGGAATTGCAGCCCACTTCCTCTCTATGGCTTGCCCACTTCCTCTCCGGAATTTCCACGCCAAACTGCCCACACCCAACATGGCCGCCGCTGCGTCTGCAATCATGGAAGCAGGCGGCAGGTCTCCACCGGCGGCCATTTTCTTGTAGTCCACAGCAGCCAGCGTCTATACTATAGCGACCATTTTGCTGTAGCTCGCAGCAAAGAGATGTTTTTCTTGTTATGCGTAACTGGCGGCCATTTTGTTGGAGTCCGCAGCAGCCAGCGCTTATACAATAGTGGGCAGTACGTGTAGCGGCCATTTTGTTGTAGCTCACCCTATATGGCCGTAGGACGATAAAAAATTCACCATAAATGGACACCCAAGAATTAAAACTTTTTTTTTTTTTGTGAAAGCTTTTTTTTTTAAATATATGTAAATGCCCAATACATGACTCAGTGCTCTCTAGTTGGCACCATATACGACTCGGTGTTCTATGCTTGGACCTAGATATGGCTGTGATCTCTAGATAGCGCCAGTCATGACCTAGTGTTCTGTGCTTGGCACCAGATATGGCTCAGTTCCCTCCAGTTAGCACCAGATATGACCTATTGCTTTATAATTGGTGTAAATGTAATTTATACATCATTTCTAAATGTCAGAGCTGAAAGTAATAAAAAAAAAAATGAGTCAATACCTCAGCTTTTAGAAACCTCTAATCTCAAATAACAGGAACTATAGAGAGGTCAACTGAGGCTTGTGGGATCTATAGTCATGTAAAAGCATTGGAGACTCACCTGTCTTATTCAATGGACTACAACAAAATTGCCTCTTCAACTAACGTATTGACAATGTGAACCCTCACCTGGAATCTGGCTGCTTTGTGTTTCATCTGTGTCCCTTTCATGAGGAAATCTGAACTACAACAGAATGGCCACCGTCTTCATTCACCTTATGAAGGCACCAGAGTGGAGAGTCTGTTTGGTCTTCATCTCTTTGTAATATCCCCTTTGCACACCGTACCGATGTACCCCAGAATCCAATGGGTGCTGGAGCAACTGGTGGATGGCGCCACAGCAGTGGGGTAACAATCGACATAGCGACCCAGGCGGCCGCTATGGGGCCCGGCCAGGGCATCCCTCTGCTGCCGTGTGGGCTGCTATGGCATTTCAGGGTGCTGGCTGTCACTGACACAGCTCCGCAGTGGCTGTGTCAGTGACAGCCAGCAGCTACGGCAGAAGAGGCCGGTTACACCGGCGTTCGCAGTGGAGGAGGGCCTTAGAGCAACCCCGCCTCCTTTTACATCACTTGCCAGCGACCTAAGAGCAGTTGGGGCCAGTGATGGAAGCGGAGGTGGGGCCCGTTGATAGCAGGCGGGGCCCAGGGATGGAAGAGGAGGCGGGGCCTGGCGACCATGGAGGCGGACAGCGCTGACAGGTAAGAGGTGTGCAGCCCATCTGAGACCCTGCAAAGCCCACTATAGAGAGTCTATGGTGGGCTCTGCAGGGTCACTCTAAGGTGGGCTCTGCAAGTGGCACAACTAGCAATCACGGGGCCCCATACAAAATTTTGCTATGGGGCCCTGTGATTTCTAGTTACGCCCCTGCGCCACAGTATACAGTCTAGAAGATAAGTTGTCGGCACACCATTCTGCCTCAGAATGCCATCTTTATTCGTATGCCTTTAGCATGACATGTGAATGCAACGTTTCAGAGCCTCACAGGACCCCTTTCGTCAGGCAAAGTGTCTGGTCTTCATGCCCCTTCCCGTGGAGGACGAGGGCCACAACAAAAAGGCCACTTACACTTAAAGGAGTTTCGACGCTGAATAACTAACCGCTTTGAAATAAATCACCAATATAACAATTGTTCATAATAATATTTTGGGTTTTATTTTTTTCAATTTC
>NW_017306573.1:724419-733694 GCF_000935625.1 Nanorana parkeri
ATATATATAGATACAATTTGATAGCATCTTAACTATTATCAGTAGTAAACCAGTTTATGAAGCAAGTGGACATATATGGCTCATCGGGTCATTTGCAGTATTGAGAAAGCGCGGACTCATGGATGACTTCAGTATTCACATCCGACTCCCAAAGCCCATGCATCTCAATAGTGTTGTATAAAACCAAAAAAAATAACATTTTAAAAACAACAAACATGCCTCCAGTGCAATATTTGTGTGGTCTTCATGAATAAAAACAGGCAAAAAAACCCCTAAAACATTCTAGCAAAGGTTAAATATAAATTAAAAAAGTTAAACAATGTTTTGTGCATTTATAGTTGGGGTCTACTTGGCTCAGTCAACTGCTGGCTTCGTAAACCTCCTGGGGGTCTAAGTGCTGATGTCTTCTTCATGTTGTTCTTGGCACTGTTCCCTCCACCTTGGACTTTTGGTTGTCACCTCCACGGGTGAGTTTGTAGATGGCTTTTACCTTATTCTTCACAAGGTCTAATCTTTTCTAGAAATGTCCTCCACATTGGATATGGAATGGTCTCCTTTAATTAGGGATGTCCCGATACCACTTAAGACCAAGTACAAGTACTGTCCCTCATGTACTTGCCGATACCAATTACCGATACTTTTTCTTAAAGGGACAGGTGACTTTTTTTCTGAAACAACACAGACTGATGATGTTAGGGCAGTTTCTCACCAGGGCTAAATACGGATGTCACCAGAACTGAATACATGTCCCCACAGCAGAATTCTTCTCACCAGGCTGCGTGTCGATCACACCCGAGCGACATGGACATCTGCAGTGGCGACTTTCATCCATTTCCCGGCCCAGTCCTCCCCATCAGTGTGCGGCGGGAACCCCCAGCTTCTAGCCCTGGGGTGGTAGTTCCGCCCCCTGAGCTGTCCATGGCAGTGTCTGCGCCGGGAAGGAGGAGATGAAGAACCGGGCAGGCTGCCAAGGTCCCCACAAGCGCGGGAACTCGGATGGCCGCTGCTGTTTGAAAATTTAAAGGGCCGGTATCGGCCTTAAGAATCGGGGCATTTTCACGAATACAAATACACGTGAAAATGCCTGGTATCGGTCCCGATACTAGTATTGGTATTGGAACATCCCTACCTTTAATGATCGAACGTCCAGCTTCTCCCTTGTGATGAACAAGATTTGGTCTCCTGGAGACCACAAATGTAGCCATTTCTCACTGGTGAAGTTTTCGATGCCTTCTAAGACCTGAAGTCTCTGTGAAAGTCTTCCCACATTCAGAACACTGATAAGGCCTCAGTCCGGCGTGGATTCTCCTGTGTTTGACCAGATCACATTTCTGAAGAAAACATTTACTGCATTCGGGACACGTGTAGGGTTTCTCTCCTGTGTGCGTTTTTTTGTGGCGGTCGAGGTGTGCCCTCTGGGCGTAAGATTTGTTGCACCGCGAGCACGAGAATGGCCTTTCACCAGAATGAATTCTGATGTGAGTCTCCAGACTTATTTTCTTGGTGAAACACTTGCCACAGTGGAGACAGGAAAACGGCTTCACACCTGTATGTATTCTGCGATGCTGGAGAAGATTGGACTTCTGCGAGAAGAATTTCCCACACTCAGCACATTTAAACGACGTCTTAGACGTCTTGGTATTTGGTTCTTTGAGGACAACTGCCTTCTTTTTAAAAATGTCTCTCCGTTTGGCAGGTGGAGTTGACTTTTTACCCGGTCGTATCTTACCAGGGCGCTTCAGGCGAGACTTTTTTCTTAACATTTTTCCACAGTACATTTCCCAATGTTTAAGAAATATGGACTGGCGTCTAAAACAACGACCACATACCGAACAGGAAAATTTCGTGAAACCATTTTGCTCTGTTTTACCGGACACAAGAACTGATCTGTCGGGAAGCGTCTGCTTAGGATCCGAGGGATCAGGTGATCTGTCCGCATTGTTAAATCCAGAACTAATATTTGCGGTAAGAGCATGTGACTTATTTTGAGCGTGCTCTTGAAAATTAGAGACGTCCCGTGGTTGATGAAGTGCCAAGCCAATATTTGGGGTAACAGAATATGGCTTCACAGAAGAGATCTTCTGAGTATTTGAGGCATCTGGGGATCGATCAGCCTTATGAGGTTCTAAATGGATTTTTGGGACAGCATCATGTGACTTCTCCGAAGAAGATTTCTCAGGCTCAGAGGATTTGGGCGATCTATCCATGCTCCTCTTCAGTTCTAGATAGATAGTTGGAGTAATAGCGTGTGACTTATCGGGGGGAAATTCTTTGGGATTATAGGGTAAGCAGTCAGCACTGTGAGGTTCAAGATGGATGTTTAGGGTGACAGCTTGAGAAGATTTCTGAAGGCCAGAGGCAACTTGACATCCGTCAGCATGTTTTGGAAGACTATTTGAGGTAATGGTGTTTGATTCCATGGAAGAAGATTCCTTGGGATTTGAGGGACGGGGTGAGCTTTCTACATTGTGATGTTCTAGAAGAGTTTCTTGGGTAACAGATTGTGACTTTACATGAAAAGACACTTCAGGAGCTGGTGATCTATCCACTCTGTGAAGTTCTGGAGGAGTATTTGGGCAGATAGTATGAACTTTGATTGAAGGTTCCTCAGGGTTAGAGTTTGGATCCAGCGATCTATCGGAGCTGTGAATAATTGAGGTAACTGTATGTGGTGCATCAATAGAATATCCCTCAGGATTTGAGGGGCCTGATGATCTTTCAGTACTTTGAAATGCTGAACCAATATTTGGGGTGAGAGTATGTGACTTCATGGAAAATAATTCCTTAGGAGCAGAGTGGTTGGGTGATCTATCCATGCTGTTATGTTCTGGGTGGACATTTGAATCAACACGAAGCGATATATAGGGAGGACATTGCTCAGCTATGGAGGGATCTGGCAAGTTATTTGCTTTGTGACATCCTGCATAGATAATTGGAGTCGTATGTGATTTAGCAGATTTATCATTATAATAGGGATCCAGTGATTTGCTAAGTGAATGGATATTAGGAGAAACAGGGTGTGACTCCTTGGAAAATGATTCTGTAGAATGAGAAGAGTTGGATGTTCTTTTCACATTGTGAAGTTCTTGAAAGACCTTTGAGGTGCAACTAAGCGATTCATTGAAAGAACGTTGGTCAGCAATGGATGGATCTGGTGATCTATTTTCTCTGTGATGTCCTGCAGGCATATTTGGGAATGAATGTGATTTAGCAGAAGATTTCTCAGGAAAATAGGGATCGGCTGATTTGTTAGGTGCATGTATATTAGGGGAAACAGTGTGTGACTCCATGGAAAAGGATTCTTTAGAAGGAGAGGGGTTGGATGATTTATTTGCATTGTGAAGTTCTTGATAGGCCTTTGAGGTACAACGAAGTAATTCATTGAAAGAACGTTGGACAGCCATAGAGTGATCTGTTGATCTATTTTCTCTAGGATGTCCTTCATGCATATTTGAAGATGAAGGTGATTTAGCAGAAGGTTCATCAGGACGATAGGCATCTGGTGATTTAAGTGAATTGATACTGGAAGAAACAATGGACAAGAATTCCTTAGAATGAGAAGGGTTGGGTGATCTATCCACACTGTGAAGTTCTTGATAGGCCTTTGAGGTACAACGAAGTAATTCATTGAAAGAACGCTGGTCAACCACGGAGTGATCTGTTGACCTATTTTCTCTATGATGTCCTTCATGCACATCTGAAAATGAATGTGATTTAGCAGTAGGTTCATCACGATAGGGATCTGGTGATTTAGGTGAATTGATACTGGGAGAAACAATGGACATGGATTCCTTCGAATGAGAAGGGTTGGGTGCTCTATCCACACTGTGACGTTCTGGGTGGACATGTGACTTAACATTAGGCGACACATCGGGAGGAAGTTGCTCAGCTATGGAAGGATCTGGCGGAGTATTTGCACTGTGATATCCTGCATACATATCTGGAGACGTTTGAGATTTAGCAGAAGATTCTTCAGCATAATAGGGATCCGGTAATTTGTTACGCGAATGGATATTAGAATAAACTGTGCATAACTCCATGAAAGAGGATTCCTTAGAATGAGAGGGCTTGGGTGATATATTGACACTTTGAAGTTCAGGACGGACATTTGAGGTACAACTAAGTGATTCATTGAAAGGATTCTGGTCAGCGGTGGAATGATCCAGTGATCTATTTTCAATATGATGCCCTACATGGATATTTGGGGATGAATGAGATTTAGCAGTGAATTCATCAGGATAAGAAGGTTCTGGTGATCTGTTAAGTGAATCAATCATGGGGCACTTCATGGGAAAGGATTCCTTAGATTGACAGGAGTGGAGTGATCCATTCACACTTTGAAGTTCTGGATAGACATTTGAGGTAGCACTAAGTGATGCACTGAAAGGATATTGGACAGCAACAGAGGAATCCGACCATCTCTCTTCACTGTGATATTCTGCATGGACATTTGTGGATAAATGTGATTTAGCAGTAGATTCGAGGTAATAGAGATCCAGGGGTCTGTTAAGTGAATGAATTTTTGGGGCGACAGTGTTTGACTCCATGTGAGAAGATACCTCAGGATCCAATGTTCTCTCCACACTGTGAAGTCCTGAGTGGATGCTTGGGTTGACAGCATGGGTTATATCAAGAGAAGATTCCGCGGGATAAGAAGGATGCAGTGACCTGCCTGGACTATGTAGTTCTGGAGTGCTGTTTGGGGCAGTATAGCATTTGTCAGCAGATTCATCAGGAAGAGAATAAACAGGTGACCTCCCACGTAACGAACGGATATTTGGACTAATAATATGTGACTTCATGGGAGAGTATTTCTCGGGGTGAGAGGGACAAGGTGACCTATCCACGCAATGAAATTCTGGACGGACATTTAAGGTAACAACAAGTAATTTGCTGGAAGACAAACGCTCTGGCAGAAGGGGATCTGGTGATCGATCTGCAGTCTGTAGGCCTGAATGGATATTTGGAGCACTGTGTGATCCAGCAGATTCGTCACAATAAGATGGATCCGATGAATTTTTATATTCTGAATAGATTTTTGGGGTAACAATAACGGACTTCATAGGGCAGGACCCCACAGGATCTGATGTTCTATTCACACTGTGATGTCCTGGGTGGATATCTGGGGTGTCAGTGTGTGGTTTTTCAGTGGATTCCTCAGGATTTGTGATCTCCATTGAACTATCTGCACTGTGATGGACGTTTGGATTGACAGTGTGGACTATGTCAAGAGAATATTCCCCAGAATTCGTGTGATGTGGTGATCTGTTCGTAGCGTGACGTCCTGGGTTGATATTTGGGGCAGTATGGCATTGTTCAGAAGATTCAACAGAGTAAGCGGGATCTGGTGATCTGTTAGTTAATGAATGGACATTCCAGCTAACAGTATGTGGCTTCAGGAGAGAAGATGCCCCGGGACTAGAGTAATCTAGTAATCCATCTGCCTTGTAAAAACCTGTATGGATATTTTGAGCAGCATGTGATGATGCAGAAGATTCATCCGGATAAGCGGGATCCAGAGAACGGTTTAGTTCTGAACCGATAACGACATGAGAACTCATGGAGGAGGATTCCTGAGAATTCTGTGTATCCACACGAGGTAGCTCTCCATAAATATCTAGGATGGCAGTATGTAGAATTTCAGGATTCATGAGATCCGTTGATCTTTCTGGACTGTGATGATCTGAATGGATGTTCGGAGTGACAGAGTGGGATTGATCATGAACAGATTCCTCCGGATTAGAAAAATGTGGTGATCCGGATAAAGAGTGAAATCCTAGATTGAGATTTGCGGCAGGAAGTATCTTATCACAAGATTCATCAGGGTCAGAGGGATCCGGTGATCTGTTAAGTGATGAATGCATATTTGGTCCAACAGTATGTAATGTCACAAGAGAAGAGATCCCAAGACTGGAAGGATCTGATGTTTTATCCGCATGGTGAAGTCCAGCATGGACATTTGGGATACGATGTGTATCTGGTGGTCTATCCGCACTGTGAGGTCCTGAATTGACATTTGGAGTAGCATGTGATCTAGTAGAAAAATCATGAGGATAACAGGGATCTGGTGGTCTATCCGCACCGTAAGGTCCTGAATTGACATTTGGAGTAGCACGTGATCTAGCAGAAAGTTCATCAGGATAACAGGGATCGAGTGATCTTTGAAATCCTAAATGGATATTTGGGGTAACAGTTTGTGAATTCATAGCATGGCATAACTCAGGATTGAAGGGAACGGGTAGTTCTGGATGCATATGTAGGGTAGAAGAATCTGAATGATCTGGAATAGATTCACTGGGATTAGGGAGATCCGCTGACCCCTCCACACTGTGAAGTCCTGGATGGATATTTAGGGCAAAGCCATGTGAACTATGGAGAGAACTATCACATGCTGAATAGATATTTGGAGCCAACATTTGGACCTTCATGGCATGTGACTCAGAAGAGGAAGTTACCTTAGAATCTGGTGATCTATTCATATTTTGAAGCCCTGGACTGATAGTTGAGGTAGTAGTATGGGTTTGATCATGAGTGGGTTCCTCAGGATTGGTGATATCCAGCGATCTATCCTCACTTTGAAGTTGCAGATGGACATTTGGGTTGAGAGTATGGGATACATCAAGAGAAGATTCTTGGGGAATAATAGGATGTGGTGACCATTCCGAACTGTGAAGTTCTGGACGGATATCTGGGGCGGTATGCAATTTATCTGGAGGTTCATCTGGGAAAGAGGGATGAGGTGATCTGCTAAGTTCTAAAATGATATTTGGGCCAATGGTTTGCAATTCCATAGGAGAAGATTCCTCATTACTGGAGGGTCTGGGTGTGCTATCCACACTTTGAAGTCCTGCATGGATGTTTAGCATAACGGCACATTCTTGCTCAGGAAAAAATTTCTTGGAATTCGAGGGATCTGTTGATCTATCTGCACAGTGAGATCCTTGATGGATATTGGGGTCAGCAGGCTTTCCTCCTTGAGAATCTTGCACAACATCATCATCGCCGTCCATGTCACAAGTGACACTTTCCTCTGATCTTCTGTGGTGTCCATCTGCGGGGAAAACAACATTGAAATCTTTCCATGTTTGGTAACGAGACATCACAATGTTTTCCTTCTCTATTAAAATCTTGGACTTTTTGAGATTACAGAACGGCTCAGGGTGAATCAGAATCATCACATTCAAAGCAAGTCGTCCTTACAAGGAACAGGTCTCATTGATGGGAAGCGAATGTGAGCCTTCAGGAGGACATCACTGGCTATCTCTAGCAAGGTGTTCCAAACGTGACCACCAGGGACAGAACGACTGCACAGATAGAGGAGAAGAAAAAGTAGCAAGTCTGGAAATCCTTCAGAAACCTCAAGAAAAATGAATCCACAATTATGTAGACAATCAAGAACATAGGCTTCAGCTTTTGATCTCCTGGGAATATCTAGTAACATGTAAAATAACAAATCACCTCTGCTGATCTCTGAAGGGATATCCTCCTGCAGACGTCGGTCATCAGGCACTGAAAATGGCTCTTCTTCTACACATGGCACTGACCCATCATTCAAAACGTCACCCTGAACAATGAATTGGGACTAATAAGAACACAGAACAGAGAAGATGGTAAACTAATTTACTCTCGGGGAGAATCTCAGTTCTATTCACCTGATCATGGTGAGGGATCTCATGATGTTCCTGTGTGGAATCCCGGGAATACAGAGGACGGGGACATCTCTCTGGTGGGTTCCTCTTACTGGATCCATCTGTAGGAAACACACACACTGACTGAATACATTGTTTCTATGTGTGTATCAGATGATGGGGGGATCTAGGTGGACCCTCCGTACTGCTCTCTCCTCTTACCCGGTGATGTGAGGGGCGGCTCATTCTCCATCACGACGTCCTTGTAGAGATCCCGGTGTCCTTCTAGATACTCCCACTCCTCCATGGAGAGATAGACAGAGACATCCTGACACCTTATAGGAACCTGACATACACAATGATACAGTCACCATCCAGTCACATCCCTTGTCTGTTCCTGGATAATGTCCCAGAATTCCCGGCACCGCTCACCTCTCCTGACAGCAGATCAATGATCTTCTGGGTGACTTCTAAAATCTTCTTAGCATTGTTCTTCTCACATCTCACAGAGTGAGGTGTAGGCTCCAAGATGGGGCTCTGGTCCCTGCCCCACCCTTCAGGGACAGGTGGATGCATTCCTTGTAAGAGACCTTCAATAGAAACCATCTTCACTGCTGCATATTTCTAGATAGGAGGAAAAAGGAACAAATAATTAAGAGCGATGTCACGCGAATCCTCCTCAACTCTGTGGTCAGGTCTGTGTTTTATGAATAGAGGTAAGAGTGATGTCATGTGACCTCCCAGAATCCTACGCAGCTCTCAGGTCAGGTCTGTGTTTTATGAATAGAGGTAAGAGTGATGTCATGTGACCTCCCAGAACCCTCCTCACCTCTCCGGGCAGGTCTGTGTTTTATGAATAGAGGTAAGAGTGATGTCATGTGACCTCCCAGAACCCTCCTCACCTCTCCGGGCAGGTCTGTGTTTTATGAATAGAGGTAAGAGTGATGTCATGTGACCTCCCAGAATCCTACGCAGCTCTCAGGTCAGGTCTGTGTTTTATGAATAGAGGTAAGAGTGATGTCATGTGACCTCCCAGAACCCTCCTCACCTCTCCGGTCAGGTCTGTGTTTTATGAATAGAGGTAAGAGTGATGTCATGTGACCTCCCAAAATCCTTCTCAACCCTCCAGTCACGTTTGATTAAGAGAGATAACAGTGATGTCATGTGACCCTCCCAGAATCCTCCTCACCTCTCCGGTCAGCAGGTAAATTATCTCCAAGGTGAGGTCTAATATCCTTTTGGTCATCACACTCCTGTCCCAGTCCATCTTTGGTGCATCCCTTGCAGAGAAGACCCGGTGGAGCTTTGGGGCTGTTAGGAGACAATAGAAGGTAAAGACAGAGAACAGAGGGAGAGAACAGACAAAGACAGAGAACAGAGGGAGTGAACAGAGGGAGAGAGAGAACAGAGGGAGAGAGAGAACAGAGGGAGAGAGAGAACAGAGGGAGAGAACAGACAAAGACAGAGAACAGAGTGAGAGAACAGACAAAGGGAGAGAACAGACAAAGAGAGAGAACAGACAAAGAGAGAGAACAGAGGGAGAGGACGGGGGTGGAGAGAGAGAAGACAGACGGAGAGGGAGATGGGATAGAAAGAGAACAGAAAGGGGGAAAAGGACAGAGAGAGGGGAGAGAAAGAGGACAATGT
>NW_017306573.1:733713-734504 GCF_000935625.1 Nanorana parkeri
TAAAGAGAAATGACAGAGGGGGTGGGGGGTTAAAGGAGAACTCTGGGGTCAGGGCTTTTCCCCATAGTTCTTCTTAGGGTAACGGGAGGACACAAACTAGCGTCCTCCCGTCACCCTAGGCTCAGTATATAGAACGCTATTGCCTGCGATATACTGAGACGCCGCAGCTGAAGCAGATCCCAACAATTATGACGGGATCCGTCCAGCTGCGTGAGTGACAGCTGGCTCTGCCTATCTAGAGGCAGAGCCAGCTGTACCCGCCCCCTCCTCCATCCATTCCACCAGTCAGCGCTGGATGATCGGAGCGGGGAGAATCCAGTCCCTCCAATGTTACGGCAGAGAGCCGTGACAGGATCGAGAAGTGAGCAAACGCCGGTATGTGTTCGTTCACTTCACGATATACTGAGCCGACCTGTAACAGTCTCATTGTCACAGGTCGGCTAGAACTATGAGGATCAGTGAAAAGCACTCACCGCATAGTTCTCATTTAAGAGAAGACAAAAAGAGAGAGCAGGGACAGTGGAACAGAGAGGACAAAGAGAGCACAGAGAGAGAGATGAGAGGGAGAAAGGTTTAAAGAAGGGGGAATAAAGAGAGAAAGAGTGAGAGGACAGAGTGAAGTGGGGGAGAGGACTAAGGGAGAAAGAGGGGAGGACCTGGGGCTACAGAGAGGGAGAAGAGAGGGGGTGGGGACGGGGAGGGAGAGAAAGAGGGATAAAGAGAGAGAGAAAGAGAAGAGAAGGAGGGGGGGAGAGAAGAGGGGGAGAGAGAGAGAGAGAAAGAGTAGAGAG